>NW_006797498.1:326386-335339 GCF_000442215.2 Lipotes vexillifer | reverse complement strand
ATTCCTGCCTGACATTCAGAAAAGATTGACAAAGCTGAAGGCAGCAAGCAAGGAGTAAAGAAGAGAGAAACATTAGACCCAAGTCTGGGGCCAATTTTCTATAGGACTTTGAAATCTGCTATTTAGTTCTAAATACTTTTCAGTGTATCTCAGAGTACACAGAAATGATGGAATTTTATTCATCTGAACTCTAATTTTAACTTTAAATTGACTATTTATATAAGAAATCAGTGAACTATGGCCCATGGATGAAAACTGACCTGCCACTTGCTCTTGTAAATAAAATTCTATTGGAACACAGCCATGCTCAATTTTTTATCTACTGTCTATGGCAGCTTTGATGCTAAGCTGCCAGAGTTGAATAGCTGCTGCATAGACCGTATGGCCAGCAAAGCCTAAAATATTTGCCATCTGGACCTTTCCTGAAAAAGTGTGTAGAAATCTCATCTAGACTGTTGGAAGTGTTGAGCTTTGGAGAGCCAATAATTAGCAAGAGAATACACAGATTAAGTGGTATATTCAAAATTTAATTATAATCTAATGATACTTAAATAGCAAAATTTACAATTTTCTGAATGAGAATTGGACTTGAAGGGAACGTTGCCACCATTTAAATCATTTTCAACCTCCTCTTCTGACAATTACCTTTGGAGTCATTCAATGGACCACACCAGAAAATTTGTCACATCATCTCTAGTCATCCCCTTGACATACTATCTTAGCTTTAATATTCTTATCTTAATAAACTATTTTAAAACTCCGTCACCCCTTTTCAATTGCTTATTCTGATTCTAGATTTGTGCTTCTTAATAACCGATTTTTTTTTTTTTTTTTTTTTTTTTTCTGAGGCTGATACTTATCAATGAGTTTATCCAAGTCTCAAACAATGAGGTACTAGATGTTGGGTCACGCTAGATTTGCAGCTCATGCACCCAAAATAAAAGTCCAGCTTCCTTGCTTACTGTGTGACCGACCAGGGCGCGAACCCGTGTCCCCTGCATCGGCAGGCGGACTCTCAATCGCTGCGCCACCAGGGAAGCCCTAGCCAATTTTTAAAAGTATCTGCCTCTTCCTCCATTTCCTTCTCCTCATTCTCTTCTTACTGCTGTATCACAGTGTAGGAACCTGGGAGTCGTACTTGATAAGCAAATGAATTAAGTAAGGGGTCAAGATGATTTTAGCTTGAAAGCTGTAATTTTACACATGAATAGCATGTAATTGGTAGCATAACACCCCTGTCCCCACAGGCTTAAAATATGGTGGGACTTCTCTATCATGACTTTCACTGGGAGTGAATTGGAATAAATTTATTTAGTCATTTTTAATGAAGACTGAACATTTTCCAAAAGTACATTACCACTGTCACAGCGGAACTTATTCTTGCAGTCAACCTCTTCAATTTTGCAGAGCTTAGAAGGGATGCATGGTTGAAAGGTCATGAGGGGCTCAGTACATGGTTGTCCTCCAAACTGACTGGGGCGCAAGATGGACCTAACTTTAAACTGAAAGAAAAGGAGAGAAAGCTGAGTAACTGAGGCTGGGTCAAAGCCAAAAACTATCTAAGAAAACTGGGCTTCTCAATCACAGTAGTGGTTTTTCCTATAGTGGCGTTTGCTGAATTAAATAATGACTTTTTCCAGTTCTATTATTGTGTGTCCTTAGGGAAGTCAATACTTTTTGGGTCTCACTTTTCCAACCTGTAAAATGAGGAACTGGGACAAAAGATTTCTTAAGATTTCTAACTCTGAAATCATATGATTCTAAATTGAATAGAAATCAAATGCACACATATTTACTGAGCATGTCCTGAGTGCAATAAATATTCCAGGTAATAACAGTAGCTCTTTTATTCCTCAAAGGTAGTGTGACCTGATAAATGTGAAAGGACTTGGGGGCTCTTTTGCATGAGGAAGTCACCATGGAAACCAGGGCTGACACATCTCCACACTTTAAAAGATTTTAAATAGGCAGTAGTAAAACAAAGAGTCAGAGAAGGAGAGAAATAGGACAGGATTAAAAAGTACTGACTTTGGGGCTTCCCTGGTGGTGCAGTGGTTGGGAGTCCGCCTGCCGATGCAGGGGACACGGGTTCGTGCCCCGGTCCAGAAGGATCCCACATGCCACGGAGCAGCTGGGCCCATGGGTCATGGCCACTGGGCCTGTGCGTCCGGAGCCTGTGCTCCGCAACGGGAGAGGCCACAACAGTGAGAGGCCCGCGTACCACAAAAAAAAGTACTGACTTTGAAGTCAGAAAAATCCAAGTTCGAAATGTAGTCTTCTATTCATTAGTGGTGTGTTCTTGGGCAAATTACTTAACCCCTAATGAGTTGTCACTTCCTCATCTATAAAATGGGTAGAAAAACAATGTGATGTGAAGTTTGAATAAGGTGATGTATGTAAAGGGCCTAGAACAATTTCTCTCAGAGAGTGGGTGGCCCAATAATGAGTTCTTTCTACTTCCCTAATGTCTGAATGCTTAGCCCCTGACCTGACTGGGGTTCACATGGGCCAGTGTCCTTACAGGAATGAGCTTGAGATGGGTAAATATTGCAGCTGGGAACAATAAACAAATAGAGGGACTTTCCCATGGGGAGAGGGAAGTTAGAGGAAAGGCAAGGAGTCATTTTAATTAATGCCCCTCATTTCTGTCTGATTTTAAACCTTGGACTGAAATCCCCATTTTTTAGCACTTGTTTTTGCTTTGTGAGCTCCCAGAGGGCACAGGCAGTGGAATTCAGAGCTGGGCGAGTGCAATACCAATTCTGGGGGGAAGAACATTGTTTTTAGTGTTCACATGACAATAAACCATGCAAACCCCCCCCCCCCCCCCAACACGTTGCTAAATGGAATTTTCCTTCAGTGGAAGCTGGGACAGTTCATTTTCAAATATTGAAGAAATTCAGCATTTCTATGACTGTTGAGTCTGTCAGGGAATTCGAGAATTTTACTGTGATTCCGATTTCCTGAATATACCCACATATCACCTACCTGTTTTTCAACACAAGGGTCACAGTCTGACCACGGTCCATAATCTCCCAGGAGGCAATTGATAGGACAAGTTTGCCAGTTACATTCTCTGGTCTCCTGCTTGGTGCAAAGCTGGTCACAAAAGTTTTCCAGATAGTACTGATTCACAATGATTTGTCTGTAATAGTGAGGAAAAAGCTGCTTAGAATGAGTGTATTCATTGTGGCTCCAGCTCCATAAGAAAAAGATCATTGACCCAATTACAGTGAATACAAGGAAAGAAGGTTTTCATGGAAAATCAGACAGTGTGGCATATGTGCAATTCTTACCACTTACTGGAACTCAGCACTAGGTCCATAATTTGTTGGGCCCTGTGCAAAATGGAAACAGGGGGGCCTCACGTTCAAAGCTTATTAAGAATTTCAAGAAAATGACTGCAGAGCATTAAGCCAAGCACAGAGCCCTTCTCAGTGTGCGGTCCTGTGTGACTGCACAGGTCACACGTCCATGAAGCTGGCCCTGACTGAATTCCTGGAAGGGACTGAAAGGGAAAGAAAAGGAAGAAGAAAGTTTCTGCAAATTGCTTAAAAGATGACAACACAGGGTGATAAATACAATGATTGAGATAGAGCCAGAGTGCCGTGGGCCCAAAGGGTAAGGGAGAAAGTGAAATGAGAGATACATTTTGAAAAATTCATGTGAATTTCCCAGGCAAGAAAGGGAAGGGCATTCAGAAGGAAGATCATGTGCAAAGATTAGAGGTAGAGAGTATGACATGCCCCTGAAGGGACTTGTGGGACGGACCTGAGAAGTGCATAATTGAGAGGGATGGAATATATTGTGGTACTTTATTGGTAGACAGTAGAGAGCTACTGAGGGACTCTTGAGTAGAGAAGTATTATAAACAAATCTGTTCTTACATCCTTCATGGATGGTTTATTGAGGCAGTCAGTTGGTGATTTAATGGCACTCACACTACCTATGTAAAAATAGTTTTCTAAAATACATCTCAAGAAAGTGCTATAACAGTTAAAACACATTAAATATATGCCTTTCTCCTCCAAGTCACGTGTGCATCTTCATGGAATAGAAATATCTAACAGATTTAAAGAAACTGTGGGGGATGAGTAGTCTGAATTGATGAAAAGGCTGAATTATTAAATGTTATCAAGTAAACACAGTTTCTTGCCTTCTTGTCCAAGACAACAATCAAGCTAATAGCTAGCAGTGCTGATCAATTGAGGTCCTGTTAGACTCAGTTGAATGAGTAGAAAATTCTCTATAATTAACTCTCTAACTGTAGGCAAGCAGAGTTATGTGCTGATTGAAAAAAAGCCTGAGTAGTGATTCTAAGTAAGTTAGTAAACTGAAAATATTGCACAGATTCTTAATTAAATTTCTTTGAAACACCTCAATTTTCGTGGAGAACAAAAGTAGACTCCATTTCAACCTTATGTGGAAAAGGCCTCAAATTCCATCCAAATTCATGAATTCTTTTCAAAATTAAAAAAAAATTTGTGGATTATAGTCTGAAAAAATTATACTTTTAGATATATTTTTTTCCCATTGCTTAGTGTGGCACTTTTGATTTTGCTAACTCTGTCCTTGAGGTTTCACAGGGCACAAAGAAAAGCTACAAAGTCCACACCCACCTCTGTCTGGTCTGGGTTCCAGAATTGCAGGTTTTTGAGCAGCTGGACCACTGAGTCCATGGGTAGTGATCACAGAAACAGGCTTGGCCCTTGTCAATCAGAGCACTCAGCAGGATGAAATATAAGACGGAGTGTCTGGCCATGCCTGGAGAGCCTCCAGACCCTGAAAAGAAATGATATAAAACATACCAAACATCTGTGAGGTAAAACTTTACAGGTCATTCTCAGTTACAACCTCAAATATGATCTTAGAAAACATCTTGCCTTCCTTAAGGCAAAGTAACACCTGTAAATTCACATGCTTATGAGTATAAATGTTATTTCTAAAGATTTTTAGGGTGGACATTCCCATAATTACAAACCCCAGTACTAGTAAGTTTCTCTGAACTGTCAGTGATAGGCTACAAGACAAACTATGTAGTATATATTTGTATCTCATTTCATTCCTAAATGGAAATTTTTATGTAGTCTTATACTTTTCAAAATAACTGCTTATTGTGTGTGGACAGTGCCCTCAAGTACTACCTAGTACTACCTTTCAGTTTTTCACACTTTTCTGGGCCTGGGGAAGGACTTTGGAACCCTTCTTTTTGAAGCTCTATTTACTTTTCTGGCACCTTGGAAGCTTGTTAAAGAGAGTTCACTGTCCAACTATCTCTAGTTTTAGAGTCATAGAAGTTAGAGCTGGAACGGATCTTTGAAACCTTCAGATTAAAATCCCTCATTTTATGGATGATGAGACGGAGGCTTAAGCAGGAACAGTAAGGTTGAGACTACATGACAAGTAACAGCCCAAGACTCCCCATTCTTGAATGAATTTCTAATCATTGAATTTCTAATAACGCTAACTAGTGTTCCTGGAGCATCTAGATGCTTGGAACTCCACTACCCAGAACACAAGAGGGTTTATTCAGATGTGGCTGAATGCCAGAGAAAACTTGGACCAGTGGTTCCTCATGTGCTGTGGAGCCTTGAGGATCTGTGTGTTATTGGATGGAAATTGCAAAACCGTTATCTGCCCTCCCAATATAGCCACTTTGGTTTTTGTATCTCTAACAAAACACACAACATGGTTAAATATGTACAGAAAATGCTGCTGTAATTAGTATAGTAACTTCCATTTAAAGAAATATTAATAGAATGCCATTCACCTAATTTCTCTGTGTCTCAGTTTTATTATCCATAAAATAGGGATAATACTTTTACCTTCTTCATAAGACTTGTGTTAGGATTCAATAAGAAGAAAATTCATGTAAAGTGCTTAGAACAGTCCTTGGTATAGAATCATCACTCAATAAATATTAGTTTTTTAAAAGAGTAGTAACACTTGAGTGTTTCAAAGTTAATTGTAGCTATCGGTCATGAATTTTTCAAAATTATGGGCTCCTCAAGTTACAACAAGAATCATGTGAAAATTGAAAATATGTTTTGATGTTAAATAAGACTATTCATGTTTAACATGATTTAGAAATACGGCTTTAGTTACTTTTCATCTTACAAATAAAATCAGATCCCTGACCATCTTTTTTGAAATTACAATTTCCCACCAGTGTTTCCTATCCTCCTTCACTGCTTTATTTTTCTCTGTTATTCATACCTTCCTAATATATAAAGTACTATGTAATTTAAATAAGTATCTCCTCTTTCCTTTCTCCTTCTTCACTAGAATATGAACACCATGACAGTTGATCTTTTTTGTCTGTTTTGTTCATTTCAGCATTTAGAAGAATGAGAGCAAGCATACCATGTAATGAATAAATGTTGTAGAATTGAGTCTAGGAAACAGTTTAGAAATGGGTTTTGATGAAGTCTGAATAATGTAATTTAAGTCCATAATTACAGCCACTTCTGTAATATTATTCTCAAAGTTTCTGCCAGATTAAGGATATTTCATAGACTAGAAATGAACTTGTCTGTTCAGTTGTCACCCATTGTTTCAGCAAGAGTGATCGTTTGTAGCATAACTGGTTTATTTCTAGTTTGTTGTAATAGTTGATTGAAATAAAAAACTAGATCCCTTGAGATTCAAATTTATTTTTAGAACACCATAATATATTAAGTTAGTCTGCCTCTTATTTATTTGATATTTATTGTGTTCTAAAATATATAGAAATGCATGAAGAAGAAAATTAAGATGATTTATTATATAACCAACCAGAAAAATTCTGCTGACATTTAAAAAATACATATAATATATGCCTGCATTTGAAAATTTTAAAAAGAACAGAAAGAAAAATGTAACACCTGAGGTCTCCTCTACCTATAGCCAGAACCTCTTTGTACACATAATCAGTTTTCTCTTTTTATATGTAGCAAATGGAGGGAAAATTCTTCCACACATTCCCTTACACATATACATGTATGCATGTTCTTTAAATATATACACAAAAAAGAAGTATGATGTATATTACTCTGTACTTTTGTAATTTCAAAAAAGATGGTCAGGGATCTGATTTTATTTGTAAGATGAAAAGTAACTAAAGCCGTGTTTCTAAATCATGTTTCACTTCACAGTATACTTTACAGATATTTCCATATTAATAGATGTATATCTACTTCATTTTTTTCCCCCTAGCATTCTTTTTTTTTTTTTTTTTCCCTTCGGTACGCGGGCCTCTCACTGTTGTGGCCTCTCCCGTTGCGTAGCACAGGCTCCAGAAGCGCAGGCTCAGCAGCCATGGCTCACGGGCCCAGTCGCTCCGCAGCATGTGGGATCTTCCCGGACCGGGGCACGAACCCGTGTCCCCTGCATCGGCAGGCAGACTCTCAACCACTGCGCCACCAGGGAAGCCCCCTAGCATTCTTTAAAAACAATTTTTATTTATTTATTTGGCTGCATTGGGTCTTTGTTGCTGCACTTGGGCTTTCTCTAGTTGCGGCGAACAGGGGCTACTCTTTGTTGCAGTGCATGGTCTTCTCATTGCGGTGGCTTCTCTTGCTGTGGAGCACGGGCTGTAGGCATGCGGGCTTCAGTAGTTGCTGCATGTGGGCCCTAGAGTGCACGGGCTTCAGTAGTTGCGGTGTGTGGGCTCAGTAGTTGTGGCACATGGGCTCAGTAGTGGTGGCTCACAGGCTCTAGAGCACAGGCTCAGTAGTTGTGGCACAGGGGCTTAGTTGCTCCATGGCATGTGGGAATCTTCCTGGACCAGGGATTGAACCCGTGTACCCTGCATTGGCAGGCATATTCTTTTTTTTTAGATGTTGGGGGTAGGAGTTTATTAATTAATTTATTTATTTTTGCTGTGTTGGGTCTTCGTTTCTGTGCGAGGGCTTTCTCTAGTTGTGGCAAGCGGGGGCCACTCTTCATCGTGGTGCACGGGCCTCTCACTATCGCGGCCTCTCGTTGCGGAGCACAGGCTCCAGACGCGCAGGCTAAGTAGTTGTGGCTCACGGGCCTAGTTGCTCCGCGGCATGTGGGATCCTCCCAGACCAGGGCTCGAACCCGTGTCCCCTGCATTAGCAGACAGATTCTCAACCACTGCACCACCAGGGAAGCCCTGGCAGGCATATTCTTAACCACTGTGCCACCAGGGAAGTCCTATCTACTTCATTATTTTTAGTGACTGCATAGTTTTATACTGTATAGATGTATTATACTGAATTTAACCATTATTCTAACTGTAGACCTTTAGTATACATACATAATGCAATAAACATCTTTGTATTATATTTTAGCATACTTTTGTAGTATATCCATGGGACAAACATATATTCCTAGCAGTAGAATGGCTCAGTCAAGAGATATAAATTTTAAAATGTTGATAGATTTTGCCAAATTGCCCTACTGAAATAATGGCTCCCTCAAAAGTCTCAGAGGATGAGTTAAAATTATATTTTAATGTGTTTACTTTATGTTTTTTTATTTATTTTATTTTATTTTTTTTAACATCTTTATTGGGGTATAATTGCTTTACAATGGTGTGTTAGTTTCTGCTTTATAACAGAGTGAATCAGTTATATATTATGTTTCTTTATTTGGATGAAAGGATACTTCGGTTAAAAAAATGAGTCTCCTCATTTTATAAATCTTCATTCAAGCCAAGAGTTTGAGGTCAGATATAAGAATTGTTTCCCCACAAAAAAATTTTTTTCTCCAATATGCTTAGAAGTTAGAGCATTTCTTCATAGTAAATCAGTAAGCATTTAAAAATTTTTTAAATTTTTAATTGAAGTATAGTTGAACTACAATGTTGTGTTAGCTTCTGGCATACAGCAAAGTGATTCAGTTATACATACATAACTGAATATATATATATATATATATATATATATAACTGACTCACTTTGCTGTACACCTGAAACTAACACAACATTGTAAATCAACTATACTTCAA
>NW_006797498.1:313868-326069 GCF_000442215.2 Lipotes vexillifer | reverse complement strand
GTATGTTGCATATATGTATATGCATCTCTATGTATATATATGCATCTATATATATATATATATATATATATATATATATATATATATATATATAATTTACTCTTTTTCAGATTCTTTTCCATTATGGTTTATTACAGGATATTGAGTATAGTTGCCTGGGCTATACAGTATGACCTTGTTGTTTATCTACTTTATATATAGTAGTTTGTATCTGCTAATCCCAATTTCCTAATTTATCCCTCACCTACCCTTTTTTCCCTTGGGTAACCATAAGTTTGTTTTCTATGTCTGTAAGTTTGTTTTTGTTTTTGTTTTGTTTTGTAAATAAGTTCATTTGTATCATATTTTAGATTCCACATATAAGTGATATCATAGGTGATATCATAAGGGATTTGTCTTTCTCTTTCTGACTTACTTCACTTAGTATGTAAGTCAGTAAGCATTTTTAATCTGTCCTACAAGCTCAGAGAAAACTGCTAGAATAAAAGCAACTAAATCCCCTGACATATGGCTGAATATACACTTCAATTTAAAATGGAATTGACACACATTTGAGTATCCATTGAGTGAGATAAAAAGAAATATAATTCATTATCATTGTCTGGGGAGGGTAGAGAGAAACTGAAGATGCTCCCCATGATTTTTATCCAAGCTTTTTCATCCAACTCATATATAAGCTGCTATGGCCCTAAGCTATTTCAATCATAAAAAAGAGAGGCTCCTTTAAAGACTGCACTTGCCTGCCAATTTTATTTCACTGGTATGTAACTCACCTTTTCTGGTTTTCTTCAGCAGCACAGAACCATAGACTTTGGGACAAGAGTGTCCAGAAATTAGGCTGTGATCAGACCAAATACTATGTATTTGGTCCTATACCCTATACATCAGACCCAGGTTGAGACTGAATGGTTTTCAACCATTGAATGGTTTTCAACCATTGAATGGTTTTCAGCTGTCTTCAGGGCCCTTGGGAGCTGAGGCTCCTAAACAATGTGAAGTTTCCCTGTTAATCATTAGACAGACTACCACCCACCCCATCCCCCCACCCCCAAATTGTGATCTTCTCATATAGAAACTGCTTCAGCAAGGAAACTTAAAAGAGGGGTTTTTGTTGTTGTTTGTTTTTCTTATTAAATTTTGAACAGATATATATTTTCCAGAATAATTCAATTGTATAGAAAACAAATTCTTAAAGTATTTTTTGAATCAGCATGTAAACAATAGGTAGAAGTTGAATTACCAGTTCTCAATTCTCAGCAGATGCTATCTGTTTTAACTTCCAAAAGCTTGAAAAATATAGGTGGATTTTATTCCAATTATAATCAAAAACTGCAAGAACAGAACTCATGTAAAATATTCTGATATCTTCTTTGGCTATAGTATTCTGAGACAATTTGGAAAATGCTAAAATGAAGATGGTAATGCCAAAGCTTCTTATTTGAGGAGATGCTAATAAAAGAACTAATTGGTGGCTTCTCTTTTTATAACATTTTATTGTTATAAGGAAAAATTGTTTTATGTTAAAAAGATAATTTTCATTCAAATAAAGAGAATTATTTCTCTTATTTTTTTATTAGCATAGCCCAGCGTCTAATATCAAATGTTTCCTTATTTATTAATTTTCAACATCTCTAGGCATTTTGGAGATATCCAAAATTTCATGCAGGCATTATACCCAATACCATACAATTTTCTTATAAACATGGAACAAAAAGAATGCTGAGTGAATAGAGGAAGATAGTTATGAAAAATCTTCCACTGCAGTAACCTAGTAGAAGAGCAGCAGTCTGCAGTTTTCTCATAATTGTCATCCCCTCTTGAACTCTAAAAATTAGTGATCCCATTGAACCATTGAAGATGGCTTTTGTGAGCATTCAGGGAATTCTAGCACAGGGTGAAATCCATTTTATTCTGACCTGTCACCTTCCCACGTCCTTGACTTACATGAATGATTTGTCCCTAAGGCAGTTGAGCACATCTTACCCGACAGGTTCAGAGGATGCTCTAGTTTGCCCCCAACTGCAGGTTCTTCCTTTCCATCTTCTTGTAAATGTCTTGAATCTCTTATTTCTTATTTTTTCCTTCCACACATGCCCTGGAAGCTCAAGAAATTATATATACCACTGCTAGGGCAGGCTGGGGAGCTCTGGCACATGACTAGTCTTTGGCTAAAGGGTATGTTTGTTTTACTTTTAACTGTAGCTTAGCTCATAGAAAAACTTGATTTCACCAAGGCAGCTCTCTGGAAGGACACTTCATTAAGAAATATAAATATTTTGGTTCTTCTGAGGATTAAGCAAAATAGTTATATCTTATATTAAAAGAAAGGCAAATGGCTGTAAGCTCTTATGTTTTTTCATGCATGAAAAGGTAAGTTTGTTAGAAACATGATATATGATTTTGAAATATTAAGAATACAAAGGAGATCATTATGTCACTCACCTTAAACAGAGTTTGTGGTATCCAGGGAACTAATCTGCAATGGCTAGGGAAACAATAGGTACTCACAGTGAAAAGGGTTGATAAGACAATCCAAATAAGTCTTTTTTCCCCATTGATAACAACACAAGGTCATGTCCCAGAGATCTAACAACATCTAGAGTGCTGTTAAAGTAAACATTCCCTAGAAACTCTGGACTTTGCAAATGATCACTTCAATCAGCAGTAACCCTGCAACTCTTCAGAGTGAGATATTGCACAGGGTCCTGATTTTTCAATGATTTTCCCATTCAAGGAATACTGTAATGGGTATTGCTACTGAAAAGTTTCTGACTTCCTTTCGAAAACCTTTTAGAATAAATTTTTTAAAATTGCCTTCCGACTTTAGGAATTTGTCCATTTAATTTAAAAAATATAGATTTTTTTCTGATTATATAATATTTATTGAGAAAGATTTAGAAAATGTGGAAAAGTATGAAGAGGAAAAGTAAAATCCTTTTTTATAAACAGACAAAACCACTATTAATATTTGGAGTAAATACTTCCAGTCATATAATATGTATGTGTATGTGTCTCTCTGTGTAAGTATACACATTCCTTTAAATGTGTATATATATATATAAAACATGATATATAGTTCTGTGACAGCATATATATATATATATATATATAAATAAATAAATATATATATATTTACATCTTTATTGGAGTATAATTGTTTTACAATGGTGTGTTAGTTTCTGCTTTATAACAAAGTGAATCAGTTATACATATACATATGTTCCCATATCTCTTCCCTCTTGCATCTCCCTCCCTCCCACCCTCCCTATCCCACCCCTCCAGGCTGTCACAAAGCACCAAGCTGACCTCCCTGTGCTATGCGGCTGCTTCCCACTAGCTATCTACCTTACGTTTGGTAGTGTATATATGTCCATGCCTCTCTCTCGCTTTGTCACAGCTTACCCTTCCCCCTCCCCATATCCTCAAGTCCATTCTCTAGTAGGTCTGTGTCTTTATTCCTGTCTTACTCCTAGGTTCTTCATGACGTTTTTTATCTTAAATTCCATATATATGTGTTAGCATATGGTATTTGTCTCTCTCTTTCTGACTTACTTCACTCTGTATGACAGACTCTAGGTCTATCCACTTCATTACAAAGAGCTCAATTTCGTTTCTTTTTATGGCTGAGTAATATTCCATTGTATATATGTGCAACATCTTCTTTATCCATTCATCTGATGATGGACACTTAGGTTGTTTCCATCTCTGGGCTATTGTAAATAGAGCTGCAATGAACATTTTGGTACATGATTCTTTTTGAATTATGGCTTTCTCAGGGTATATGCCCAGTACTGGGATTGCTGGGTCATATGGTAGTTCTATTTGTAGTTTTTTAAGGAACCTCCATACTGTTCTCCACAGTGGCTGTATCAATTTACATTCCCACCAACAGTGAAAGAGGGTTCCCTTTTCTCCACACCCTCTCCAGCATTTATTGTTTCTAGATTTTTGGATGAGGGCCATTCTGACTGGTGTGAGATGATATCTCATTATAGTTTTGATTTGCATTTCTCTAATGATTAATGTTGTTGAGCATTATTTCATGTGTTTGTTGGCAATCTGTATATCTTCTTTGGAGAAATGTCTGTTTTAGGTCTTCTGCCCATTTTTGGATTGGGTTGCCTATTTTTTTGTTATTGAGCTGCATGAGCTGCTTATAAATTTTGGAGATTAATCTTTTGTCAGTTGCTTCATTTGAAAATATTTTCTCCCATTCTAAGGGTTGTCTTTTGGTCTTGCTTGTGGTTTCCTTTCCTGTACAAAAGCTTTGAAGTTTCATTAGGTCCCATTTGTTTATTTTATTTCCATTTCTCTAGGAGGTGGGTCAAAAAGAATCTTGCTGTGATTTATGTCATAGAGTGTTCTGCCTATGTTTTCCTCTAAGAGTTTGATAGTTTCTGGCCTTACATTTAGGTCTTTAATCCATTTTGAGCTTATTTTTGTGTATGGTGTTAGGGAGTGATCTAATCTCATACTTTTACATTTACCTGTCCAGTTTTCCCAGCACCACTTATTGAAGAGGCTGTCCTTTCTCCACTGTACATTCTTGCCTCCTTTATCAAAGATAAGTTGACCATATGTGCGTGGGTTTATCTCTGGGCTTTCTATCTTGTTCCATTGATTGCAACCTTGTCTTCTTCCTGATCTTAGTGGAAATGCTTTCAGTTTTTCACCATTGAGGACAATATTGGCTGTGGCTTTGTTGTATATGGCCTTTATTATGTTGAGGAAAGTTCTTTCTATGCCTACTTTCTGCAGGGTTTTTATAATAAGTGGGTGTTGAATTTTGTCAAAAGCTTTCTCTGCCTCTATTGAGATGATCATATGGTTTTTCTCCTTCAGTTTGTTAATATGGTGTATCACGTTCATTGATTTGCATATATTGAAGAATCCTTGCATTCCTGGAATTAACCACATTTGATCATGGTGTATGATCCTTTTAATGTGCTGTTGGATTCTGTTTGCTAGTAGTTTGTTGAGGATTTTTGCATCTATGTTCATCAATGATATTGGCCTGTAGTTTTCTTTCTTTGTGACATCCTTGTCTGGTTTTGGTATCAGGGTGATGGTGGCCTCGTAGAATGTATTTGTGTGTGTTCCTCCCTCTGCTATATTTTGGAAGAGTTTGAGAAGGATAGGTGTTAGCTCTTCTCTAAATGTTTGACAGAATTCACCTGTGAAGCCATCTGGTCCTGGGCTTCTGTTTGTTGGAAGATTTTTTTTTTTTTTTTTTTGCGGTACGTGGGCCTCTCCCTGCTGTGGCCTCTCCCGTAGCCGAGCACAGGCTCCGGACCCACAGGCTCAGCGGCCATGGCTCATGGGCCCAGCCGCTCCGCGGCATGTGGGATCTTCCCGGACCGGGGCACAAACCCGTGTCCCCTGCATCGGCAGGCGGACTCTCAGCCACTGCACCACCAGGGAAGCCCTGTTGGAAGATTTTTAATCACAGTTTCAATTTGAATGTTTGTGATTAGTCTGTTCAGATTTTCTATTTCTTCCTGATTCTGTCTTGGCAGGTTGTGCATTTCTAAGAATTTGTCCATTTCTTCCAGGTTGTCCATTTTATTGGCATAGATTTCCTTGTAGTAATCATTCATGATCCTTTGTATTTCTGCAGTGACAGTTGTTACTTCTCCTTTTTCATTTCTGATTCTCTTGATTTGACTCTTCTCCCTTTTTTTCTTGATGAGTCTGGCTAATGGTTTATCAATTTTGTTTATCTTCTGAAAGAACCAGCTTTTAGTTTTATTGATCTTTGCTATTGTTTCCTTCATTTCCTTTTCATTTATTTCTGATCTGATCTTTATGATTTCTTTCCTTTTGCTAACTTTGGGGTTTTTTGTTCTTCTTTCTCTAATTGCTTTAGGTGCAAGGTTAGGTTGTTTATTCGAGATATTTCCTGTTGTTTAAGGTAGGATTGTATTGCTATAAACTTCCTTCTTAGAACTGCTTTTGCTGCATCCCATAGATTTTGGGTCATCGTGTCTCCATTGTCATTTGTTTCTAGGTAGTTTTTGATTTCCTCTTTGATTTCTTCAGTGATCACTTCGTTATTAAGTAGTGTATTGTTTAGCCTTCATGTGTTTTTATTTTTTGCAGATCTTTTCCTGTAATTGATATCTAGTCTCATAGTGTTGTGGTCGGAAAAGATACTTGATACAATTTCAATCTTCTTAAATTTACCAAGGCTTGATTTGTGACCCAGGATATGATCTATCCTGGAGAATGTTCCATGAGCACTTGAGAAAAATGTGTATTCTGTTGTTTTTGCTTGGAATGTACTATAAATATCAATTAAGTCCATCTTGTTTAATGTATCATTTAAAGCTTGGGTTTCCTTATTTATTTTCATTTTGGATGATCTGTCCATTGGTGAAAGTGGGGTGTTAAAGTCCCCTACTATGAATGTGTTACTGTCGATTTCCCCTTTTATGGCTGTTAGTATTTGCCTTATGTATTGAGGTGCTCCTATGTTGGGTGCATAAATATTTATAATTGTTATATCTTCTTCTTGGATCGATCCCTTGATCATTATGTAGTGTCCTTCTTTGTCTCTTCTAATTGTCTTTATTTTAAAGTGTATTTTGTGTGATATGAGAATTGCTACTCCAGCTTTCTTTTGGTTTTCATTTGCATGAAATATCTTTTTCATCCCCTCACTTTCAGTCTGTATTTGTCTCTAGGTCTGAAGTGGGTCTCTTGTAGACAGCAAATATATGGGTCTTGTTTTTGTATCCATTCAGCCAATCTGTGTCTTTTGGTGGGAGCATTTAGTCCGTTTACATTTAAGGTAATTATCGATATGTATGTTCCTGTTCCCATTTTCTTAATTGTTTTGGGTTTGTTATTGTAGGTCTTTTCCTTCACTTTTGTTTCTTGCCTAGAGAAGTTCCTTTAGCATTTGTTGTAAAGCTGGTTTGGTGGTGCTGAACTCTGTCAGCTTTTGCTTGTCTGTAAAGGTTTTAATTCCTCCATTAAATCTGAATGAGATCTTTGCTGGGTAGAGTAATCTTGGTTGCAGGTTTTTCTCCCTCATCACTTTAAATATGTCCTGCCAGTCCCTTCTGGCCTGCAGAGTTTCTGCTGAAAAATGAGCTGTTAACATTATGGGGATTCCCTTGTGTGTTATTTGTTGTTTTTCCATTGCTGCTTTTAATGTGTTTTCTTTGTATTTAATTTTTGACAGTTTGATTAATATGTGTCTTGGCGTATTTCCCCTTGGATTAATCCTGTATGGGACTCTCTGTGCTTCCTGGACTTGATTAACTATTTCCTTTCCCATATTAGGGAAGTTTTCAACTAGAATCTCTTCAAATATTTTCTCAGTCCCTTTCTTTTTCTCTTCTTCTGGAACCCCTGTAATTTGAATGTTGTTGCATTTGATGTTGTCCCAGAGGTCTCTGAGACTGTCCTCCATTCTTTTCATTCTTTTTTCTTTATTCTGCTCTGCAATAGTTATTTCCACTCTTTTATCTTCCAGGTCACTTATCCGTTCTTCTGCCTCAGTTATTCTGCTATTGATCCCATCTAGAGTATTTTCAATTTCATTTATTGTGTTGTTCATCGTTGTTTGTTTCATCTTTAGTTCTTCTAGGTCCTTGTTAAATATTTCTTGCATTTTGTCTATTCTATTTCCAAGATTTTAGATCATCTTTACTGTCATTATTCTGAATTCTTTTTCAGGTACACTGCCTATTTCCTTTTCATTTGTTAGGTCTGGTGGGTTTTTATTTTGCTCCTTCATCTGCTGTGTGATTCTCTGTCTTCTCATTTTGCTTATCTTACTGTGTTTGGGGTCTCCTTTTTGCAGGCTGCAGGTTCGTATTTCCCGTTGTTTTTGGTGTCTGTCCCCAGTGGCTAAGGTTGGTTCAGTGGGTTGTGTAGGCTTCCTGGTGGAGGGGACTAATGCCTGTGTTCTGGTGGATGAGGCTGTATCTTGTCTTTCTGGTGGGCAGGTCCACGTCTGGTGGTGTGTTTTGGGGTGTCTGTGTACTTATGATTTTAGGCAGCCTATCTGCTAATGGGTGGGGTTGTGTTCCTGTCTTGCTAGTTGTTTGCCATAGGATGTCCAGCACTGTAGCTTGCTGTTTGTTGAGTGAAGCTGGGTGCTGGTGTTGAGATGGAGATCTCTGTGAGATTATCGCCTTTTGATATTATGTGGAGCTGTGAGGTCTCTTGTGGACCAGTGTCCTGAAGTTGGCTCTCCCACCTCAGAGGCACAGCACTGACTCCTAGCTGCAGCACCAAGAGCCTTTCATCCACATATCTCAGAATAAAGGGAGAAAAATAGAAAGAAAGAATTAGTAGGGAGGGAGGAAGAAAGGAAGGAGGGAAGGAAGGAAAAAAAAAGGAGATAGAGTAAAATAAAAATAAAGTAAGACAAAATATAATAAAGTTATTAAAATAAAAAATAATTATTAAGAGAAAAAAAGAAAAAAAATTAAAAAAAAAAAGGGCGGATCGAACCTTTTCTTAAATTTACCAAGGCTTGATTTGTGACCCAAGATATGATCTATCCTGGAGAATGTTCCATGAGCACTTGAGAAAAATGTGTATTCTGTTGTTTTTGGATGGAGTGTCCTATAAATATCAATTAAGTCCATCCTGTTTAATGTATCATTTAAAGCTTGTGTTTCCTTATTTATTTTCATTTTGGATGATCTGTCCATTGGTGAAAGTGGGGTGTTGAAGTCCCCTACTATGAATGTGTTACTGTCGATTTCCCCTTTTATGGCTGTTAGTTTTTGCCTTATGTATTGAGGTGCTCCTTTGTTGGGTGCATAAATATTTACAATTGTTATATCTTCTTCTTGGATCGATCCCTTAATCATTATGTAGTGTCCTTCTTTGTCTCTTCTGATAGTCCTTATTTTAAAGTCTATTTTGTCTGATATGAGAATTGCTACTCCAGCTTTCTTTTGGTTTCCATTTGCATGGAATATCTTTTTCCATCCCCTTACTTTCAGTCTGTATGTGTCTCTAGGTCTGAAGTGGGTCTCTTGTAGACAGCATATATATGGGTCTTGTTTTTGTATCCATTCAGCCAATCTGTGTCTTTTGGTGGGAGCATTTAGTCCATTTACATTTAAGGTAATTATCGATATGTATGTTCCTATTCCCATTTTCTAAATTGTTTTGGGTTCGTTATTATAGGACTTTTCCTTCTCTTGTGTTTTTGTCTAGAGAAGTTCCTTTAGCATTTGTTGTAAAGCTGGTTTGGTGGTGCTGAACTCTCTCAGCTTTTGCTTGTCTGTAAAGGTTTTAATTTCTCCATCAAATCTGAATGAGATCCTTGCTGGGTAGAGTAATCTTGGTTGCAGGTTTTTCTCCTTCATCACTTTCAGTATGTCCTGCCACTCCCTTCTGGCTTGTAGAGTTTCTGCTGAGAGATCAGCTGTTAACCTTATGGGGATTCCCTTGTGTGTTATTTGTTGTTTTTCCCTTGCTGCTTTTAATATGCTTTCTTTGTATTTAGTTTTTGACAGTTTGATTAATATGTGTCTTGGCGTATTTCTCCTTGAATTTATCCTGTATGGGACTCTCTGTGCTTCCTGGACTTGATTAACTATTTCCTTTCCCATATTAGGGAAGTTTTCAACTATAATCTCTTCAAATATTTTCTCAGTCCCTTTCTTTTTCTCTTCTTCTTCTGGAACCCCTATAATTCGAATGTTGGTGCGTTTAATGTTGTCCCAGAGGTCTCTGAGACTGTCCTCAGTTCTTTTCATTCTTTTTTCTTTATTCTGCTCTGCAGTAGTTATTTCCACTATTTTATCTTCCAGGTCACTTATCCGTTCTTCTGCCTCATTTATTCTGCTATTGATCCCATCTAGAGTATTTTCAATTTCATTTATTGTATTGTTCATCGTTGTTTGTTTCATCTTTAGTTCTTCTAGGTCCTTGTTAAATATTTCTTGCATTTTGTCTATTCTATTTCCAAGATTTTAGATCATCTTTACTGTCATTATTCTGAATTCTTTTTCAGGTACACTGCCTATTTCCTTTTCATTTGTTAGGTCTGGTGGGTTTTTATTTTGCTCCTTCATCTGCTGTGTGATTCTCTGTCTTCTCATTTTGCTTATCTTACTGTGTTTGGGGTCTCCTTTTTGCAGGCTGCAGGTTCGTATTTCCCGTTGTTTTTGGTGTCTGTCCCCAGTGGCTAAGGTTGGTTCAGTGGGTTGTGTAGGCTTCCTGGTGGAGGGGACTAATGCCTGTGTTCTGGTGGATGAGGCTGTATCTTGTCTTTCTGGTGGGCAGGTCCACGTCTGGTGGTGTGTTTTGGGGTGTCTGTGTACTTATGATTTTAGGCAGCCTATCTGCTAATGGGTGGGGTTGTGTTCCTGTCTTGCTAGTTGTTTGCCATAGGATGTCCAGCACTGTAGCTTGCTGTTTGTTGAGTGAAGCTGGGTGCTGGTGTTGAGATGGAGATCTCTGTGAGATTATCGCCTTTTGATATTATGTGGAGCTGTGAGGTCTCTTGTGGACCAGTGTCCTGAAGTTGGCTCTCCCAAGAGGCACACACAGCACTGACTCCTAGCTGCAGCACCAAGAGCCTTTCATCCACATATCTCAGAATAAAGGGAGAAAAATAGAAAGAAAGAATTAGTAGGGAGGGAGGAAGAAAGGAAGGAGGGAAGGAAGGAAAAAAAAAGGAGATAGAGTAAAATAAAAATAAAGTAAGACAAAATATAATAAAGTTATTAAAATAAAAAATAATTATTAAGAGAAAAAAAGAAAAAAAATTAAAAAAAAAAAGGGCGGATCGAACCCTAGGGCAAATGGTGGAAGCAAAGCTATACAGACAAAATCTCACACAGAAGCATACACATACACACTCACAAAAAGAGGAAAAGGGGAAAAAATCATAAATCTTGCTCTCAAATTCCACCTCCTCAATTTGGGATGATTCGTTGTCTATTCACGTATTCCACAGATGCAGGGTATATCAAGTTGATTGTGGAGCTTTAATCCGCTGCTTATGAGGCTGCTGGGAGAGATTTCCCTTTCTCTTGTTTGTTTGCACAGCTCCTGGCACTCAGCTTTGGATTTGGCACTGCCACTGCATGTAGGTCACCGGAGGGCCTCTGTTCTTTGCTCAGACAGGATGGGGTTAAAGGAGCAGCTGCTTCAGGAACTCTGGCTCACTCAGGCCAGGGGGAGGGATGGGTGCAGATGTAGGGCGAACCTGCGGTTGCAGAGGCCGGCGGGACGTTGCCCCAGCCTGAGGTGCGCCGTGCGTTCTCCCGGGGGAGTTGTCCCTGGATCCTGGGACCCTGGCAGTGGCGGGCTGCACATGCTCCCTGGAAGGGAGGTGTGGATAGTGACCTGTGCTCATACACAGGCTTCTTGGTGGCGGCAGCAGCAGTCTTAGCGTCTCATGCCCGTCTCTGGGGTCCGCTCTGATAGCCGTGGCTCTCGCCCATCTCTGGAGCTCCTTTAAGCAGCGCTCTTAATCCCCTCTCCTCGCGCACCAGGAACAAAGAGGGAAGAAAAAGTCTCTTGCCTCTTTGGCAGGTCCAGACTTTTCCCCGGACTCCCTCCTGGCTAGCCGTGGCGCACTAACCCTCTGCAGGCTGTGTTTACGCCACCAAACCCAGTCCTCTCCCAGCGCTCCAACAGAAGCCCGAGCCTCAACTCCCAGCCCTGCCCGCCCCGGCAAGTGAGCAGACAAGCCTCTCGACCTGGTGAGTGCCAGTCGGCGCCGATCCTCTGTGCGGGAATCTCTCCGCTTTGCCCTCCGCACCCCTGTGGCTGCGCTCTCCTCCGCGGCTCCGAAGCTTTCCCCCTCCGCCACCCGCAGTCTCCGCCTGAGAAGGGGCTTCCTAGTGTGTGGAAACCTTTCCTCCTTCACAGCTCCCTCCCACTGGTGCAGGTCCTGTCCCTATCCTTTTGTCTGTTTTTTCTTTTATCTTTTGCCCTACCCAGGTACGTGGGGGTTTCTTGCCTTTTGGGAGGTCTGAGGTCTTCTGCCAGCTTTCAGTAGGTGTTCTGTAGGAGTTGTTCCATGTGTAGATGTATTTCTGGTGTATCTGTGGGGAGGAAGGTGATCTCCGCGTCTTACTCTTCCGCCATCTTCCCAGAAGTCTGACAGCATATATTTTTAAAAAGATTTAAATGCACAGAATTTATCACATTCCACAGTTTATAGAAACATATCGTCATTGGTCTGTGCAAGATCTTTTACTTTTTTTTTTTTTTTTT
>NW_006797498.1:276753-313650 GCF_000442215.2 Lipotes vexillifer | reverse complement strand
TTTGGCTGTACCGGCCTCTCACTGTTGTGGCCTCTCCCGTTGTGGAGCACAGGCTCCGGACGCGCAGGCTTAGTGGCCATGGCTCACAGGCCCAGCCCCTCCGCGGCATGTGGGATCTTCCTGGACCAGGGCATGAATCCGTGTCCCCTGCATTGACAGGCAGACTCTCAACCACCGTGCCACCTGGGAAGCCCAGATCTTTTACTTTATTTCACTATTTTCCCCCATGATCTTGTTTAATTTCTGTTCCCAGATTAGTTATCTGTTAGTATATTTCATGTTTGTCCTTACATATGATTATTTAGATATATGTGTTTATATCCTAAAAATACAAAATATCATTTTCCATGTGTATTTTTGTAATTTTTGCAAATGGTATTTTGCTAAAAGTTTTATTTGATTTCTTACTTTCTTCATTCAACATTATGCTTCTGAGCCTTATTCAGTGTAAATCTACTGGAACACAGACATTCATTATATCAGCTACATTCTATTTATCCACTCTTTTAGCAGGTATTTTTGTTGGCTTCTACTCTCTGCTGTTATAAACACAATTTGCTCTTCCTCGTCAACCTGTGAGAAAATTCCTAAAGACTTCCAGGTTGCTCTTCAGAAAAACTATACACGTTTACACACTTACCAGCAGCCTGTGTGGACTTCTTACTAGCATGTTTTGTTAGCCAACCTACTGATATTACCTCTGATGCATGTAAAGTGGTATCTCAGGATTGTTTAAGTAGCATGTCTCTGACCAGTAGTGAACTTCAGTAAACCATGCTCGCCAGACATTCTGGCTTTCTATCTGTGAATTAACAATTCATATTCTCTGATTATTTTCCTATTGTGCTGCTTTATGCTTTTGTTGCCTGATTTTCAGGTGTGCCCCATATATTCTAGATATTAGTGTCTTGTAAGATTTGGATTTTACAGATCTCTCTTCTCTCAGTCTGTCACCTATGTGTTAGTTTTATCTATGGTATCTTTGATTGATGAGAGAATCTTAACTTTAATGTAATTTAATTTGTCTATTTTTCCCTAATAATTTTTGCTTTGGATAGTTTTTCTTTCGCTTAAGAAATCATTTTGTTTAAGAAATCTAAAGTCACAGATATAGTCCTAAATTTTCTTCAGTTAATCCTATAGTTTTATATTTCAGAAATCCTCTTTAGTTCTCTATAGTTACACTGTATTTTTATAAATGGTATGAGGTAGAATAAAGTAAATGAAAAAAAAACCAAAACACTTGTAGTTAATATAGTTAGTGGAAAAATATTGAACCTTTTCTTCCTAAGGCCAGAACAGAGATGCCCATTATCACCACTTTGGAGCACAGACTCTGGATGCGCAGGCTCAGCGGCCATGGGTCATGGGCCTAGCCGCTCCGCAGCATGTGGCATTTTCCCGGACCAGGGCATGAACCTGTGTCCCCTGCATCAGCTGGCGGACTCTCAACCACTGCGCCACCAGGGAAGCCCCTATCACCACTTTTATTCAATACTGTACTGGAGATCTTATCCAGTGCAACAAGGAAGGAAAAGAAAGTAAAGAAAATGGTATTAATTTCTTACTGAAAATAAAGAAAATGGTATTATTTACAGACAGAATGATTGTGTACATAGAAAATCCAAAAAGAGTTACAGATACATATTGGAATTAACAAATGAATTTAATAAGATTACTAGATACAACTTTATTACAGAAAAAATTATTTCTGTATCCCAGCAAAACCAAATAAAATATTTAGTCTGGAAAGACTTAAAATAGCAATGGTCAAATGTGCTCTTTACATCTAATGACAATTATGATTCTATGAAAGGTTCACAGTATAGCTTGAGATTTGCTAATATGGGTAATTATGCTAAGGTGAAGTGAAACAAAATAGTGCAATAGAAAAAAAGGAAAAAAGAAAACTAGGGATTGAGAATGTGGAGACATATTTTACTCTTGATTCTGCAATAACCAGCTAGGTGACTTTCAGCACGTCACTTTACTTCATTGTAACTGTTTCCTTATTTGTAAATTAAATGTTTTTCAAACTTTTTTTCAAAACAGTAGAAAACTCCTTTAAAAATACTAATTATATCCTTAATATGGAAAATGGCTAAAACAATTATTCTTCAGAAAAGTTAAACTTTCACCAAGTGGTGGGGAGTGATTATTTCAGTGGGTATAAAGATTTGTAGAAGCACAGCAAAGAGCCAGTACTCCAAGATAACATGCTTTAACATGCATGGTAATAACTTACCCAAGACCAAAGCAAGTCAGACCGAGAATACAGACCGAGTATTTCTCCTATACTGTACTGAGACTTTAAAGATTGAAAATTTAAGCTAGGAAGGAAGAGTGGTATGCTGCAGACCTGTGCTGAAGACACTTGGGGCTGGTGTAGCAATTTCACCCATGAGTATCTGAGACAATAAAGATGAGAGAAAATATTTTAGGACTGAGCAAGAAAATATATCCTTTAAGTGGTGTACTTCTTCTAGTTGGTTCTCTAAAATTTAAATACATTTTCCCTCAGGTCAGGGTGTTTGGAGTTAAGGGAAAATGCTAAAAGTCAGACCCTGGAGAGGCAAGAGTCAGGAGCCAATAGGATGAGGCTAAATAGGGTTGTTAATTAACGTGGGCTATGAGAAAGACAGAGAAGTGAAAAGGTGTGTGTCATGGCACAGAAAAAACACAGATGGAAACAGCTGAAGGCCGTATAGAGGAATTCTTGACAAGGAGTGCAAATGTCTGTGACTCAGAACTGACCTGGCATCAAAGGAGAATATAGCATCCAAATAAATCCAAATGATGTATTTGGATTCTCCATCTTGGGTCCTCATGAATGGTTAAATGACACATCCCACTCAGGATCCTTTTCTAGAATCGGGATTGGCAAACTACAGTCAGTGAGGGTAATCTAGCCTGATGCCTGTTTTGTAAATAAAGTTTTATTGGAATAAAGTCACAGAATTAGTCATTGTCTATGGCTGCTTTTGCACTTCAACAGAAGGGTTGAGTAGTTCCAACAGAGACTATATAGCATGCAAAGCCAAAAATATTTACTATCTGGCCCTTTACAGAAAAAGTGAACCCTACAGCCCAAAAGGGAGAGATTTCTGGTCTGATCAATACAACCACAATATCCAGTTGGCTTTGGGAAGCAGAAGTAGTCTTACTTGGGTCTGATAAATGGATGATTGTTCCAGAGCTAGGAACTGAATGCTTGTGTACAATTGTGTTCAAGTCTGCCTCTGGGTGAGAATATGAGTGCTCTCTAAACAATATTTGGATGCATGCTGCTGAGAAACAAAGCATACTATGAAGTTTTCCAGAGCTGTTTAAGCAATGGCAAACTTTCTAAAATGTTGGCTGGTGTCATGGAATACCTTTTTGTACAAGATGCTCCATATTTTCATAATGTAGAAATTTGCTAGTGAGCTTAAAGGTAGACTGATCGGTAGAAAAGGCTTTAATTGTAAAGGAAGAGAAGGGTGTGGGAAGGACCCACAGTAGGAGGAGCCAGGACGTGGAAAGTTAAAATGGAGCAATTATCATTTTTCCAGAAGAAGAATATGTATTCTGTTAAAAATCTTTATGCCTGTCCTAATGATGACAGATTCACATCCAAATGGTATTTTCAGCCACGAAAATAAGATTACGATCAGTGGAAGCTGCTGATTCTCTGAAGGCTTTTTCATATGCTAAATAGTCACATGCCAACTTTTCATTATAGCAAAAATACTATGATTTCTCATTAGAGCCAAGACCAATGATCCCATCTATTTCACAAGTCCTTTAGAGTGTACTTTGTCAGTCAATGTGTGCATCGATAAAGTGAAATTGCAAATTAAATTATTTCACTCAGAGAATCATAGATCAGAAGTCTCAAGTGGAGAAAATAGAAGTTTGCTTTGGACCTCAGGCTGCCACGATCTTTTTCTCTTTTCCTTTGCTACTAAAATTATTAGAATAGTCTAAATTAACTGCATCTAATTTCTTACCATCCACTCCTTATTAATTTCGCTACTTGCAATCTGGGTTATAAATAAAACCAGTCTAAAGAACTATTCTCTCAATGACCATCAGTAACCCCCTAATTGCCAAACTGAATGACCACTTCTGAATCCTCTATTGGCTCCTGGATATGGTACAATACATCTTTTTCTCAGGAAATTTCTCTCTTTCCTCTCTTTATGATTCTCTTTCTACTCCCACCTGGAACTATATCCTCAGCCTCTTTTCTTTCATAAGGCATTTTATCTGCTTCCATGTCATTACCTATCACCTTTGTGTTGATTGCTTCTTGTCCACCAATCTCTGTATTCTAATATTCGTTCACTAATAGCATCCAAATAGAACATCCTATCACAATGGTGACATTGACATTCTCTCTCCCCCGCTTCCTCTCTTCTACTAGATGCTAACTTCTGTAACTCTTACCTCTGAAGTGTCTCTTGTCTATGCATTTCCCATCTTTTCCACCTCTTCACCATGTCTACAGCTACAGCTCCACCTCGAGCAACAATGAAATCATACCTTGAAGATCGCATCAGTGGCTTAATTGGTCTCTGAGCCTTAGGACTCTTCCTCTAATTCCTTCTGAACTACTCTCTGCCAGGTTAGTCATTCTATAGCTCACCTCCCAGTGTCACAACACGACTCAAAACCTCAATGTTGCTCTTTTCAAAAGACTGTTCTAATACCTAATTTTTAAAACCCTGAGCAATTTGATCCTACATTACCTCTGTAGACTTATTTTCTCTCCTTTCATTCGTATTCTCCATCATCCAGCTATATTAGATAACTTGCTCTTCCTTCAAAATGGGGTACAGTTTCTCCTACCATTGTATTTCTTTCTTGAAACTTTTTTTCCTCAATTCCAAATTCTGAAATATTAGTGTATTGTGCATATGTTCTTCTAAGGCCATTCCAAATGTTTCCTTCTTAGACGTTTCTATATTTTATAAATATTTTTTCCCTTAAGATCAGATGCTATATGATTCCTTCATCCTCTTTGTAACCTCTTATATGAAACTCATCAGATATTGCCAGGTATTATGATTATTTGTATGTTATCTCCTAGTCTCTCTTACTCCATACAATATATTCAAAGCTCCTTAATGATGGGACCTGAATAATATTCATCTTTGTAATTGATTAACATAGAAGTTAATTGTTAATTGAGTTAAGTTGTCTATACACAATGAGTTTGCAAGAAAATTGTTGAATTTTACATTATGCCTTTATATACATGCCCTTAACTAAAATTCACCATGTATGTTCTCACTCTTTTGGCATAAGAAGCAACAATCTTTCCTGCAGCAAAGTGCTCCAAGAATTGTTTTTATTTACATGCTGAATTATTGAGTGATGCATAATGATGATATTAAATTGAATAAAACTTTTGGTGATCCTTTGGAATGTAAAAAAAAAAAAAAAAAGTTAGTTAGGCTCCTAATCTAAAACTGGTTTCACAGACTTGTTGTTGCCAAGGGGTGGGGGAGGGTTGGATTGGGAGTCTGGGATTAGCAGATACAAACTTTTATGTGTAGAATAGATAAAAAACAAGGTCCTCTTGCATAGCCCAGGGAGCTATATTCTGTATCCTGTAATAAACCATAATGGAAAAGAATATGAAAAAGAATTTAAAAAAAAAACTGGTTTAACATACAGATATCTATGTAATAGATATGTATTTTAAGATAAAACAACTCAAACCTCTGCAAGCTTTTGCCCCTTCTAGGATTATGGAGAAACCTGGATTAGATTTCAATGCAGGGCCTTCTGGAAAAGGCCAACAAAAAAAGCTGATTGAGATCAAGCAGGTCTTGCCTAAGCTTTTGGGTCAGCTTCCTAGTTTTCTTCTTGACCTCTAGTTGCCCCATGCATCTTCACCACTGTTACCAAGATAATTTTCTGTCTTATTCGGTTTGGGCTGCTGAAACAAAAAAAAAACATGGGCTGGGTGACTTATCAACAACCGAAATTTATTCCTCACAATCCTGGAGGGAAGTCCAAGATCAAGGTGCCAGCAGACTGAGTGTCTGATGAGAGCCAACTTCCTGGTTCATAGGTCACCGTCTTCTCTCTATAACCTCACATAGTAGAAAGGGCAAGAGAGCTCTCTGAGATCTCTCATAAAGGCACTAATCCCATTCGTGATGGCTCTATTCTTATGACCTAATCCCCTCCCAAAGGCTCCACCTACAAATACCATCACATTGGGGATTAGGTTTCAACATATGAATGTTGTGGGGACCCAAACATTCAACCTACAGCATTTTCCTAAAGCTCCACTATGACGAAAATAACAGTCTAATATTTGAGTAGCATTTTATGGCTTGCAAGATACTTTTCAAAGTGCCATAAGAGTAATATTATCTATTCACTTATTCCAGTCAATCCATAAATACTGGGCACCTGTTATACACCAGACATTATGTTGAGACTTAAAAAGATAAATAAGTTTGGTTAATTCTTTCAAGAACTTTAGTTGAAAGAAAATGACAGTTGGTTAGAAAAAAAGGAATATGAGGAGTACGGAAGATTATAAGAACCCTGTAATCAGAGAAATCATAATCCCCCTTGCTCATGCATTCACTTTTTCTCTTGTCTTTAAGTCATATACACTATAATTACCACCATTATTATTATCTAAAGCCTTTTTTTCACTCATTCAGCAAAAATTTACTGCAAGGCATTATTCTAGGCACTTGAACAGTGAACAAATCAGAAAAAATATCCTGCCTTCATGAAATTTGCACTCTATTATGCAGAGGATAGAGACGAAAAACAAAATATATATGCAAATTATATAGCTTTTTAGAAGCATTTATTTAATATTTATTAAAATATTGTAACTTCAAAAAATGCAGTCATTCTCTCTGCCACTATTTTCTCCTTCTCCTATGCTTACTTGGAGAAAATCTGTCCATTCGTATCTCAGAATATCAAATTTTCTGGGGCCTACTGAGTTGGCTGCAGGTCTCATAATTCTGCCTCTTAGACACGGCTGATGGGCTAAGATTGGGCACGAGTCAATTGGATTTCATGTACCAAGGCTGCGGATTGAGACTCAGAAACTCTAGTTAGATATAATGGGAAGCTTACTTAAGTCATATGCAAATAGAAGCAAGAATGTCCTGCAGTGATGCAGAGAGTAAGAAGAATGAAGTGGGAACTTGAAAAAGTGTGTCCAGGGAGTGTAAATGTTGCCTGTCATGAGGCTCAGCACTTCCTTCCCTTGAATTCCATAAAGTACTCCTCTTCATTTCAATAAATTATATATTTTTTTGCTTATGATACTTTGAACATACTTTTGTTACTTATAAACAAGTGATCCTTAACTAAGATAAATTTTGTGATTTTCAAACAATTACAATTTCCAGCAATTTCAAAAAAGATATTTGAACAACTATATGATGTACACTGCACAATCAGAATGAACCCTGTCCAGTTCATCCAAGCCATATATCCCAGTTGATGTCAGCCCTGAGCCCTGTCCACAATTAAGTCAATGGTGCATATTGCCTGCTTTCTGCAACCAACAGCATTGTATAAATTAATAAATCCATTAAATATTTACTAAAAATGATTTACTCTATTTCCTAGGGTAGCGTGGAAAGAGGAAGCTAGAAATTGGATAGCTTCCTTCAGGTAGAGCCATCTAGGCTCAACCTACAAGATGGAAGGGAAGAGACTAAGAAAGAAAGGCCATCCAAAATTCGGGTATGGCTGTTGAGAGAGCTGAGTGGGCTGTACTGAACACTGTTTAGCTTCAGGGTTGTGAGTAGCTAATGATTAAGGCAATGATAACGAAGAAAGACGTGAGGTCCTTGAGATATTTCTGACAAAGCGCTTTGAGGGAATATTTTTATTCTGAACACTGACACTGTGGAAAATTACTGAAAAGCTAATGGTATCATCGATGTGACCCTCTGGGCATAGGGCAATAGCTGAAGCATGGAACAAAGAAAGAAATAAGTCCAGGTAAGAGATCATTGTGATCACTTGTCTAAGTCTGAGGCTGCGAGGCAAAGGAAGAAATATTGTGCTGGGGCATGTATAAACATGTCCAATTTTTAACAACAGCCTAAGATAAAAGGCAATGAGAGACAGAGCACATCCTCTCTTTGCGATTTGGATCACACAAATAAATATAAATTTTCTTCAAGATCTTTAAGGGAGAAGTTGTTTTAATCAAGTGCTTGGAAGTCTAACAAGGCCATTAACAGGACATACACAGTGTTTTACCCCAGCAGTGGAAGACGGCAGTTCCTTATTGCCCTTCTACATATCACTAGGTCTGTGGCCAAAGTAGAGAGGAAAATGAAAGAAATGGAATGAATTGAAGTGTTTAGGGAGATGTTGTGTGTCTGAGTCCAATTACTAATGCTGTGGCTGGACCAACCTTGTGGATCTTATTATGAGTGCAAGATGCCCTTCAGCAATAACCATCAGGAAACTTTGAAAAAATAAAGGTTTATTACTTACAGAAACTGGAAATCTCACAGCACCACACCTGGAGCCACACAGTGAGGTCTCGGGTAGAAGAGAGAGTGCAAGTGTGAGTGACCAAGCACCTGGGGTTCTTCTTTTATTGGGGTCAAGGGTAGGGGCCTAAGGTTTCCCCAGCTCACTCTTTATTGGTGAATTTAAAACATAAGAGCGGGAATTTAAAGTTTGGGGAGGGAAAAACAGTGGCCCAAAACAAAGGCAACTCAGTGGGGAAGGTGACCTGCCTCTTTATCTAGTCATGTGACTGGCAATGTGTTTATTCAAGATAGCTGTCTTTGAAGTCCACGAATTTGCAGTGGATACCTTGGCAATCAAAGCTTCAGTCAGTCACCTGCATTACAAAAAAGAAAGGAAAAATGAACAAAACCCCCCCCACAACTGTCAGGGTTTGCACTACAGGAGGTCACTTTTTAAAATAACTAAACTCTGATGAATACTTGTATTTTTTTAAATAGATAATGACAAAAGACAGTCTTACAGTGACAAAAAAACCTCAACTTCTTTTGACATGGGATACTATGTGATACAAAGACAAAGAAGTCTCTTAAACACTTGAGAAAGTGAAACTGATCATTTATCTGTGTTTATTCTTTCTATGACTCAATAAAAGGTCACTTTTTCTTACCAGTCTATCAAAATTTGATTTTAAGAGGGTTGATAATGAAGTCAAATTATTTCCAAACCCATCCTCAATCTGGAAGTATTTTAGAAAGCCTGTTTCCAGGTTCATTTTGGAAATATTCCTGGAGTGCCACCTACATGTTAGGGAATAGGTTCAACCCTGAATATGATTGTAACTAAACCAGACATTGCTCTCATGTGCTTACTTATAGTATACTAGGCAAAACTGATATTAAAAAAAATAAACACACACACACAAAGTATATAACAACATAAAGTATATAATTTTCTAAAGTAATAACTTTAAAAGTATACAATGAAATATGAAAAGTACCATAAGAATGATAGTGTGTTATGAGGAAGTATAAAGGATACGGAATTTAGATTTGGAGGCCAGGAAAGGATGGAGGATGAACATTTGCGCTAAGACATATTAGATGAATAAGGGTTTAGTAAGTAGAATGGAGGGAGACAGATAAAAAGTGGGTGTTTCTTCAAGCTAGAAAAGGTGTTGAAAGCTTCACTGTGACAGCCCTCTTTTTTTTTTTCTCCAGCTTTATTGAGATATAATTGACAAAACTGTAAGATATTTTAATTGTATATTGTGGGGATTTGATGATATAAGCACATATTGTAAAAGGATTCCCACCATACATGAACCCCAATGTTCATAGCAGCCCCATTTACAATAGCCAAGGCATGGAAGTAACCCAAGTGGCCATCAACAGATGATTGGTTTAAGAAAATGTGAGATTTTATATATATATATATATATATATATATATATATATATATATGATGGAATATTACTCAGCCATAAAAAAGAATAAAATATTGACATTTGCAGCAACATGGGTAGACCTAGAGAATATCATACCAAGTGAAGTAAGTCAGAGAAAGACAAATATTACATGATATCACTTATATGTGGAATCTAAAAAGTAATATACATGAATCTATATACAAAACAGAAACACAGAAACAGACTCACAGACATAGAAAATAAACTCATAGTTATCAAAGGGGAAAGGGGAGGATAAATTAGAAATATGGGGTTAACAGATAGAAACTAATACACATAAAATAGATAAGCAATAAGGATTTACTATTTACATGACACAGGGAACTATATTCACTATCTTATAATAACCTATAATGGAAAAGAATCTGAAAAAATATATATAGCTGAATCACTTTGCTGTACACCTGAAAGTAGCATGATATTGTAAATCAACTATACTTAAGTTAAAAAAAAAAAAGAGTCCAAAGACCATTGCATTGGCTTTGCTATTTCTGTGAATGGTCAGCACTGACCTTAAAAAGAAAAAGGATTCTCACCACCTAGCTAATTAACAAATCCACCACCTCATATATTTCTTTATTTCTTTTTTGGTAAGAACATTTAAGTTCTACTCTCTTAGCAAATTTCAATTATAATCATATAATACAGTGTTATCAACTATAGTCACCATGTTTTAGACCACATCCTCAGGCCTTATTCATCTTACAGCTGAAAGTTTGTACCCTTTTACTGACCTCTCCCTAATTTCCCCACGCCCCCATCTCCTAGCAACCACTTTTCTAATCTCTGTTTCTAAGAGTTTGATTTTTTTTTTTAAACAGTCCACATATAAAAGATGCTACACAGTATCTGTCTTTCTTTGTCTGGCTTATTTCATTTGCATAATGCCTTCCTTCAAGGGTCATCCATGTGTGCAAATGATGGGATTTCCTTCTTTCTCATGGCTAAATAATATTCCATTATATATATACACCATGTTGTCTTTGTCCGTTCATCCACTGATGGACACAGGTTGTTTCCATATCTTGGCTATTGTAAATAAAGCTGCAGTGAACATGGGAGTATAGGTATTTTTTTGATATCCTGTTTTAATTTCCTTTGGATATAAACCCAGACATGAGATTGCTGGATCAGACTGTAAGTTCTATTTTTAATTTTTTGGGGAACCTCTGTACTGTTTTCCGTAATGGCTGCACCAATTTACATTCCCACCAACTGTGCACAAGGCTTCCCTTTCTTGACATACTTGTTAACATTTATCTCATCTTTTTGATAAGTCATTCTGATTAGTGTGAGGTGATATCTCATCATGGTTTTGATTGGCACTTTCCTTATGCTTAATGATGTTGAACACTATTTCATGTACATGATAGCCATTTGTACAGCCCTCATCTTTATGCAGGTAAAGTATTATTAATAAAGGAGAATCTAAGGCCATGTGTACTTTAGCAATTAGTCAAGTTAATGCAACAAATATATGGTGAAAAAGGGATTAGGGGTTGTGTGTTCTTTGGTAGAACTTGTTTTACTTTGTTCATTATTATCTTACAGTATTCCCATGGCCACTCCAAATCATTCTGTTATGCTTATTTATTTATTTATTTTTGGCTGTGTTGGGTCTTTGTTGCTGCACGCGGGCTTTCTCTAGTTGTAGAGAGCAGGAGCTACTCTTTGTTGTGGTGTATGGGCTTCTCATTGTGGTGGCTTCTCTTGTTGCAGAGCACGGGCTCTAGGCACGCAAGCTTCAGTAGCCTCCCTAATTTCCCCACGCCCCCATCTCCTAGCAACCACTTTTCTAATCTCTGTTTCTAAGAGTTTGATTTTTTTTTTTAAACAGTCCACATATAAAAGATGCTACACAGTATCTGTCTTTCTTTGTCTGGCTTATTTCATTTGCATAATGCCTTCCTTCAAGGGTCATCCATGTGTGCAAATGATGGGATTTCCTTCTTTCTCATGGCTAAATAATATTCCATTATATATATACACCATGTTGTCTTTGTCCGTTCATCCACTGATGGACACAGGTTGTTTCCATATCTTGGCTATTGTAAATAAAGCTGCAGTGAACATGGGAGTATAGGTATTTTTTTGATATCCTGTTTTAATTTCCTTTGGATATAAACCCAGACATGAGATTGCTGGATCAGACTGTAAGTTCTATTTTTAATTTTTTGGGGAACCTCTGTACTGTTTTCCGTAATGGCTGCACCAATTTACATTCCCACCAACTGTGCACAAGGCTTCCCTTTCTTGACATACTTGTTAACATTTATCTCATCTTTTTGATAAGTCATTCTGATTAGTGTGAGGTGATATCTCATCATGGTTTTGATTGGCACTTTCCTTATGCTTAATGATGTTGAACACTATTTCATGTACATGATAGCCATTTGTACAGCCCTCATCTTTATGCAGGTAAAGTATTATTAATAAAGGAGAATCTAAGGCCATGTGTACTTTAGCAATTAGTCAAGTTAATGCAACAAATATATGGTGAAAAAGGGATTAGGGGTTGTGTGTTCTTTGGTAGAACTTGTTTTACTTTGTTCATTATTATCTTACAGTATTCCCATGGCCACTCCAAATCATTCTGTTATGCTTATTTATTTATTTATTTTTGGCTGTGTTGGGTCTTTGTTGCTGCACGCGGGCTTTCTCTAGTTGTAGAGAGCAGGAGCTACTCTTTGTTGTGGTGTATGGGCTTCTCATTGTGGTGGCTTCTCTTGTTGCAGAGCACGGGCTCTAGGCACGCAAGCTTCAGTAGCTGTGGCATGTGGGCTCAGTAGTTGTGGCTCACAGGCTCTAGAGCACAGGCTCAGTAGTTGTGGCACACGGGCTTAGTTGCTCGGCGGCATGTGGGGTCTTCCCGGACCAGGGCTCGAACCCGTGTCCCCTGCATTGGCAGGCGGATACTTAACCACTGTGCCACCAGGGAAGTCCCTGTTATGTTTCTTTTCCTTGAACAGACTTACTAATGTTTTGAGTGTAATTAGAACAGAGTTCCTTTTATAAACTAGATTTGTTTTTAAAAGACCAATGATCTAATAAGCATTCTTGAAAGTTTAAATATTTTATTAAAATATCTTCTTTATTTTATTAAAATGATCTATTTATATAGTTTAAAAAAATAGAAAAGTTTTAAGACAGCAAACCAAAGCCAGTACTTCACCATTTCCTATGTTTTCAGTCTTCTCTCCAGTACCAGTCACTTTCAAACTAGAACTTGTAGGGCAGCAAAATTTGCCACCCCAAAATGTGTCTCTTTGGCACAAGAATTAATTTAGGCTGATTATTCTTAAGCAACCGAAGATTCAGGAAGTTTTTTTTCTTACCTTCCCTTTAGCAGCCTAAAAGTATTTAGACAGAGAAACTAGAAAGGTAAAGGAAAATTTCCTCCTCTCTGACAGCATAACTGGCGGGATTCAACTTTAGTGGCTGGACACTACTCACCCTGAGGCTGCTGCAGCTAATTGATCCTGGAACAACTGACAAAAGTCAGCAGAAGGTAAGAATTCTTACGATGTCAGTCAATCTCCTGGATCTCTGTCTTCAGGGTCTTTTGGAAATGAGCCTTTTCTCTTTCTAAAATTAGATTAGCAGGAGAAAATATTTGTGGAGTTAGTTCTTTGGACTTAGCGACCTTTGGTGATCCTTTTCTTCCCAGAGATATCACTGTTTTGCTTTGTCTCTCTTTTCTCTGTGTCATTTGAATAAGGAGGAAAACCTTTGTTCTGATTAGTTTTTCCTTTTATCTTTTACTATGTCTTGAGTGCTTGGGGTCCTGACCAGTGAGAATATTCTTTTTGGTCTCCACCATCTGGAAGGTGCAGGTACCAGTGTGCATTTGGTGGTCAGTCAAATAGACTGGGATTCCAAGCAACTATGGCTAATTGGTCAGAAGCACAGGTAACAACCTGGACTTGCAACTGGCATTCTTTGTCTGGCTCTGCCAACTCTCAGGGGAGTTTGTCATAGGGGGTCCCAGTTCATAAGGGACATTTGTAGTCTCAACCTTCATTGCTTTCTTAGTGCTGGCACTTCTTACTGCTTATACAACAGAGGACTTTGCTATCCTAGACTATCTTTGACAGTGAGCTTTCTTGATTTTGTGACGTCTGCATACTTTGAACTCTCTTGCAGGGATGCCTCCTGCATCCATGTTTAAGTCATAAAAGACTTACTGAGTTGAGTCAATATTGAGATCTTACCCATCAATGGCCAGATGATGGGTCTTTTGAACTGGAAAAACTTCTAAATTTGTAAATTTTTAGAGAGCTCTTATTTTAAATAGCTGTTTTATTAGTACCTATGGGAAGACCAAGTTAAAATGTGGATACAAGGAAATATAATGGCTAACCTTAAGAACTTCCTTAAAAAGTGGTTTGGGAAGCTTTATCAAATTTGACCCTCACGGGTCTTATAGACACTAGTAAAACATTAGGTTTATTAACAATGGAATGGGAAGAAGCCAAGAGGAAAGTCAAGGGACTCTTCCCAACAAGGTAGAAAACTTTAAAGGGTTATTAAGAAATGAGGTAAATAAAGCAGATATTGAAAGAGGAACAAAGAGGAATCGGAAAGGGAAGAGTCACGGGACTTGTCCCAGCAGGGTGGAAATCTTTAGATGCTTATTAAGAAATGGAACAAATAAAACAGACATGGTTGGGGTTAAAACAAAGTTTTTAATTCAGCACTACCTAGAGTTGAGTGGGCCAAAGGACCCCCTGCAGTTCCCCCATTATTAAATGGCCCCCAACAATCACACTCTACTTTAGTTTGCAGAAATTTAAAAAGCCAGAAGACAAAAAATTACAATGAGAAATCTGATCGGTAATCACTTGGGGCAACAGTTAAGCCAATTAATCACTTTAAAAATTGACAAAAAGACCAGGGTCCCTTGGCTCGACGCCTCACTGGGTACCCAAAGCATATTACATAGAAATGGAAAAAACAACTGGGAGATGGAGAGAAGTTTCTGGGACTCCTTGAAGTGACAGCCCCACAAGCTGTGGTACCAAAACCCACTGGTAGGACCTTGACTTGGGCTATAATTAGATTGAGAATATGTAAAAGTGCAAAGCTTGACAGGATTGTAAAGGTTGGAAAGTTTGAGCAATGTTATGTGAAGAGGTTATGTCAAAATTGCCTGAGTGTTTTTGGGGAATGTATGATATATCTGGCCAGGAGTGCTTCCCCTACCCAGAACTGTAAGACCAAGAGTTATTGATGAGGTCCTAGTGGAGGCTATGGTTAGAGGTATAAGAGTTGATGAAAAAGTTTGAGGTAAAAGTCTGTAGGAAAATTGGTGTATTTGAATGGGCTCTATGTAAAGTGGTTACATTTGTCTCACCAGATTGTATTGTGGAATAGGCATTGTGTCTCACTGGGGAAACTTTCCTCTGCCTAGTGTTGTAAAACAGGGCATGTAAACCTGTTCTTTGGGCAATGTTAACTGAACATGCTAACGGGGGCCAATAGCCTGAGCCCACACAATGTGAAATGGAAGCTGAAGGCCAGTACTCAAGGGCTAACAGAAGCAACAGTCTTTGTCTTGCAAACCTCTACAAAATCGGAAGTGTAAGCATAACCCACAATCACCTGAGACTGAGCCCAGTTAATTCAATTGGTAGAACCTGAAAGCAAAGGAAAAAAATAAAAGAAAAAAAGAGGCTTTTTAAAAAAAAATTTATTTATTTTTGGCTGCGTTGGGTCTTCATTGCTGTGTGCGGGCTTTCTCTAGTTTTGGCAAGCTGGGGCTACTCTTCGTTGTGATGCGTGGGTTTCTCATTGCAATGGTTTCTCTTGTTGCGGAGCACGGGCTCTAGGTGCATGGGCTGCAGTAGTGGCTCGCGGGCTCTAGAGCACAGTCTCAGTAGTTATGGTGCACGGGCTTAAGTTGCTCCATGGCATGTGGGATCTTCCCAGACCAAGGCTCGAACCCGTGTCCCCTACATTGTCAGGCAGATTTTTAACCACTGCACCACCAGGGAAGTCCCAGAAAAGTGGCTTTCTCAAAGTACAAACTGCTGGGAAGTCTTCCTCACCCAAAATCTAATTTATGGACTCTTTAATTAAGGTTGTTTGTCAAGGGCAAATACAGATCTTAGAAGTCTTCTCCACAAAGATATTATAGATTTTTTTTTTCACCTTTGGATACTATCATCAAAATTAATTGATAAAAAGAGCTCTATTTAATTGGCTAAAGCAAACAAGTGCTTATCTAAAAATTCTCAAAAATATAATAGAAACTAATCCAAATATTTTTCAAGTTCACACGATCTAGGATTAATCTTTAGTAAATAAACACAAGTTTAAGGTTATCAGTTCAATTAAAACAGGCATGTCTTTAGAGTTATCAGCACTAAATATAAAACTTTTATTTTACCTAGGTTTACAAAAAGTCAAATAAATTCATGTTATCTGTTACAAAATTTGTCAGCAAGAAAAATAGTTTGGCATGATGTTTCATGAAGTTTTCATGAGTACTTTAAACAAAATTGTTGAGAATAAGGGATTTAGATAGAGGTGAGTGAGCTAAGACTTAAAATTATCTTCCAATACTTTTTGGTAACTTAAAACTTTAGAGTTTTGCTAAGTTAACTTAAATGATAGGAATTCATTGAATGTCTAGATTATTTCCAAATAAGATAATTATAGCTGAATAATAATTCTGAAACATTTATTGTTTAACCAGTCTATGTTTACCTACTTTTGTCTTCTTATTACAGAAAAACTAAAGATATTTGGGTCTTTTAGTAAATATGTTGTACCACATTGAAAAAAAATTATGCTGTAAGGACATGTTTTCTAGAAATTATGAAGTGTAGTCATAAGTTTGTCAGTCAAAAAATACTTGTATAACAAACAGTCACAATTGCTTACTTCTCAGTTTTCACTAGAAACTAAGGTGTCTAAAGGTTAAGAATTATAATTAACATATGTAATTAAAACTACTAAAATTAGTGAGGAAAAAACATCTTTGTATTGCAAGGAAATTTTTTAAAAAGTAGAAAGAATGGAACTGCATTTTGTTCAGTAAAAAGAAAGTAATTTTTTCCTAAACAGATGTTAGAGAGAGAGAGAAAGAGAGAGAGAGAGAGAGAGAGAGAGAGAGAGAAACTAGGAGGAAATCTGAATGTAAAAAAGAAGTTTTATAGAAAAGGAACCCAGAGAAGTGTTTTTTTTGTGTGGTCAGTACTGCCTAAGATTAGACTGAATTTAATTGAGTAAATAAATTTTATTCATTTATTAATTAAGTAAATGAATTTTAATATTGAAAGTAAACTGGCGGGCTTCCCTGGTGGCGCAGTGGTTGAGAGTCCGCCTGCCGATGCAGGGAACACGTGTTCGTGCCCCGGTCTGGGAAGATCCCACATGCCGCGGAGCGGCTGGGCCCGTGAGCCATGGCTGATGAGCCTGCGCGTCTGGAGCCTGTGCTCCGCCACGGCAAAGGCCACAACAGCGAGAGGCCCGCGTACCGAAAAAAAAAAAAAAAAAAAAGGTAAACTGGCATAAAACTAGAATTTGGGTTTTCTCTCTCTGGTAAGAGGATGGTTTTCTTGAACAATTGATCTGCTTTTGAGAACAGTTTGTAAAAGTTTCTTTAAGTAATAATTTGTTGTAACTTTCTGTATTTGCTTTTGAAATCTTTTATTGTCACTTTAACTGGGTAACTAAGTATTGTTTCACAGAGACCTATTATCTTATTTAACTGTTTTAAAACCTTTTGATATCTTTGACAAACTTCTCCCAACAAATTCTAAATGAAGTCCTTTTGACCTCTAGCTAACTTTGGGATTCTTCAGAGGGCCCCTGAAAAATCTGAGAGAGACATTAACTACACTTATTGGGAATGTAGAATTACATGGGAAACATTGTCAAATAAGTGACAATAAGCCTTCTTAGGTTATATTTTATTGGTAAATGCTATTAATATAAGTGTTCTAAAAATTATAGGAGGGCTTCCCTGGTGGCACAGTGGTTGAGAGTCCACCTACCAATGCAGGGGACACGGTTTCGTGCCCTGGTCCAGGAAGATCCCGCATGTCACGGAGCGGCTAGGCCCGTGAGCCACGGCCGCTGAGCCTGCGCGTCTGGAGCCTGTGCTCTGCAACGGGAGAGGCCACAGCAGTGAGAGGCCCGCGTACTGCAAAAAAAAAAATTATAGGAAATTCCTAAAAATCTGATGTGTCCTGGTAAAATTTTATGTTGTAATTTTAGTTATTATCTTAAATATTATGTGTCACAGAAATGACCAAATTTCTTTGTCAATTGCATTATAATTTATCAGATATTTAATCATGCCATTTTATGTCTTTTGTCATTTATAGACAGTTATTTTACTCTGATGCTTTTGCAAAAATGCTTCATTTTCAAGAAGATTTATAGAAAGGTTTCTGATAACTTTCAGATCATACCATTAACCTGAGTAATAAATTATAAAACTCTAATGGAAAACCTGATGGCTTCATAAAACTGCTAACAAAAGGTCAAAACTAACAAGAATTAATTACATAGGACTGAATGAACTGATGAATATGATTATGATTTTTATGACTTTTTGTCTAAAGTATTACCGTTATTTTAATATTTGTTCCACTTATAAATAAACTTTTTCTCTCAAGCTAACTAAGATTTCAGCAATTTGGTAAATTATAGTTTTGTAAGCAGAATTGAAGCATTTATCTTTTTCTCCTTATCTGATCCCTCCAGAATTTGGAGACTCTTAGTAAGCATTCTGATTTTCATGGCAATATAGTTATTTACATAAGTTCACTAAAAAGCTGTTCTCCTTGTAATAGGACACAATTGGAAACATTGGTTATATTACCAAAACTTTGACTGGAATGTCAGATTTGTGAATGTGCTTAGAATCAGATATAACCAGACACTTTTAAGGAACTAAGATTAACTTTATGAAGCCATAAAACCCCTTGGAAAAACAGCCTGGTACCTTACTTACAGGGCTCCCAGAAGCCTCACCAGGTGAGTATGAAGGTCACTTCCTGTCAGGCATAAGAACCTCAAGATATTTTGGGGATCTTAATAAGGGAAGAATTCACCCAAATTTATAGATATCACAGGCTAAGTCTGATGGCAAATATTCACCTTGGCTTCTTAACCTTGAGAGGCTATTAAAAATTCAGTCTGGAGATTCCTTATGAAAAGTTTCAGAAAAAGAGACTTAAGAGAGCCTATATGGTCAACTGCTATAATTGCTGGACTTAATGTAAATAAGGCCAAGTTTAATGAAACTAAACTTGTTTTTCAAACAAATCAGTCTTATTTTGGCTATCTTTGATAGAAATGAGGTGATTTTAGAGAGAAAAAATATGTTTCAATATAAACTATAACACACCCTTGTGGACCTTAGATTCTAGTCCTGTTACTTATTTTTAAGTTTTTTTTTTTTTTTCCATCTGTAAACTGGACTGGATCCTGAATTCTTCTAGTTTCCTCAAACATTTGGCTACAACTCTCTAAACTTACATTTTCAAATATTTCCCTGATTTTGGCTTTGAATCATTGAGAACTAAAGCTGCCCTTTTTCTGAAGCCTTGCAGACTGAAGCTGAACAACTTGATATAAACTTAAGAGGGGCAACCGCAATAGTCCATGTTTAGACAATCTTCATGTCTGTTGTGTAAGCCACTTAGAAAATTTATCTCAACATTCAATGACATCATCAGAGACATTTCGGACTGCAGAAGATACTTTGACACTGACATCTAGAAATCTTCTTGACTTCCTGCCCCCTAGGCTAAGAAATTGGTTTATAATTTTCTCCAAACATTAACATTTGTGGGTTTTTTTTTTTAGTCTGCATAGAAATGTCTCTTACTAAATACCTGATTCGTGTACCTTGTAGGCATAACTTTGAGAGCCCACCTGCATCACCTTCTCCTGAAATGAATTTAACTGGACTAACCTATTGTCAGGACTATGAAACTGGTTCAGTGAGATGGAGCAATCTACTAACTCAGCTCCTGGACTGTGAAACTTCTCTAAGGAATCGACACTGTAGAGGAGCATAATTTGCCACCCAAAAATGTGTCTCTTTGGCAAGAGGGTTAATTTAGGTTGATTATTTTTAAGAAACAGAAGATTCAGGAAGTTTTTCTTTTTACCTTCCCTTTCATTGCCTAAGAAAGTTTAGATAAAGGGTCTGTTCCCAGAATAGAGCTATCACTAGATATATCTGGAAAGAATATGGGCTAGGTGTGGTGGGCGGACTCTGCAGGGCCTAGAGAGCAGATTTCAGCAATTTGGTAAATTATACCAAATGTGCCATTATCTCTTCATGGGGAATGTAGTGTACAGATTACCTATTTCTTGTGTTTTGATGTTTTGATTTTTCTAGGAATTTGTTCATTTCTCCTTCTTTCTTCTATTTTTTGGCATAAAGTTGTTCAATATATGCTTGTATGATAATTTTAGATTCTGTAGGCTCTGTAATCATGTCTTTTATTATTCCTAATATAGACATTTTTGTTATTAATATTTATTCTCTCTCAATATCACTATTGATTAAGTTTTCTCAATTGTATTGGTCTTTTCAAAGCTCCAATTTTTGGTTTTATTAATTTTCTCTTTAGCATGTTTGTTTTCTGTTTTATCAACTCTGCTCTTTATCATTTCATTTCATTTGGGTTTAATTTTTTTAAAGTTTTAATAAACTTATATCATTTGTTTTCAGTCTTTTCCCCCTTAACACATATATTTAAGGTTTTAAATTTACCTTTAAACATTGATTTAGCTTTATTCTACAAGATTTGATATGTTGTATTTGTTTTTCAAGTTAAAATATTTTTTAATTTCCATTTTTATTACATCTCCAATCCATAGATAATTTAGAAGTGTATCACTTAGTTTCCAAACACTTTAGAATACACATATATAGCTAAGTCCCACTGTTGTTTGAGAATATATTTATATATTTCCATCCCTTTGAATTATTGAGACCTGTGTTTTGACCCAATAAATGATCATTTACCAACATATGGTAGATGTTTCACATATACTTGAAAAAGGTGTCTGAAAAAGTTTCGTAGTCTTTTATCTATTTCAATTAGGTCGAATTTATTAATAGTATCTTTCAAATATTCTACATCTTTACTGAATTTTGGTTGCTTGTTCTATAAGTTACTACTGAGTAGTGCATTAAAATATTCCAACATCATTGCCTATCCCTTGAGTTCTGGCTATCTTAGAAGTCCTACTAGCTTTGGGCTCCCTAGGGCTATGAGACAGCAGAAAGCTCTGATCTTTTTGTTAGGACTCTGGCCCATATATCAGACTATTCCTTAAAAGGAAAAGTGATAGAGAATTTGTCTTACCACAGTGGATTTTTCTTTTCTCAGGCTTCTTGATTGCTAAAGTATTTCTTACCTTGGTTATTTGCCCTCTTTTTAATTTTAGAGTTGTTTTTTAAAGAGGTTTGGTCTGATGGGAAGTACTCTGCCAGAGAGAGAATCATAAGTCACACATGCATAGTTCCTAACTGGTAAAGTAACCCTCATGTTTTGTAGAAATTTGGAAAGTCAGAAAAGTAAAAAAAAAATTTTTTTTAATCATTCAACATTTTTCACCTGGTTAATTCCTAGTCATCTTTCTGCTTGCAACCTCAATGAATTTCTTCAGAGTCTAATCAGCCCTTATTTATATTCAATTAGTTACTCTTCATAGCACTTTGTTTTTTTGTTAACACTTTTCACAATGTGTTATTATAGATTTATTTTTTATTTCTTTGATTCGCATTTGTCTCTTTCATTGAATTATTAGTTCCATTGTGGTAAGGACCATGTCTGCTCCTCTCTATAAACATAGTATCTATCACAGCCTAGAACATAACAGATATTTTATATTTATAAAATGTGCTTCTCTACCAGCATTATTTCTTTGTATATATATTTTTTAAATTAATATTCTATTATGCATATCATTTTTATCTGCATTTTTCTATTTTCTGTATTTTTAAAATTTATTTAACTATGTCATAAACATTCATCTATACAAAGATTTTCTTCTAATGCCAGCTCAGTCACCAATTATTTGACCTTGGGAATGTAAATTAACATTTTCAGGGCTTAGTTTCCTCATTTTAAATAAGGAAATGATAACTGCTCTAACTACTCATTCTGATAGTTGGCAAAAGTAAATGAAACCACTGATCTGCAAGGAAATAGTGGCATAAAAGATACTGGATATGAAGTAGTTAAATAATGATGGCTTAAACGGTTGCTACCATTGTTACTTGGTGGATGGCCTACAAAAAGTGTAACTGAGCTATCGGATGTGAGAGATCCATGATCACCTCAGATCTCTAAAGAAGGTGTAGCTCTTTCTACTGACATCATAGATGGAGAAGCTCTGCACACATAGAATGTTCACATCATGGGAGAGGGATGGGTGTCATACAGCAGTAATGTAAGAAAAGAGCATAGAGCTAAAACAAGATGCAGCTATTCCTGTTACAGAAAAGTAGGCAATTAACTTTTTGTAGTGCACTGTAGAGGGAGGCAAACACATCAGCAGAAATGTGATACTCAGTTGATTCTAAGTAAGTGCATGAGCAAAAATAAATCATTGCATTTATTGATAAGGGATGAGAAGGAAAAAGAGCTCTCCCATCTTAGAAGATTTAAAAGAAGAACACTGTGAAAGAAACAGCAAAATCCAGGTAAGACCAGATCATTTTCTTCTAGCTATGCTGGATTATCATCAGGTGATATGAGAACCTTACCTTACATTTACAGTTTAGTTAATTTTTTCACTAAATTAATTTGTTGTTTTCTTCTGGTTATAGTATGCATATGGTAGTATTATCACTATGGAATATTGCTTCAGTAATTGCCACAAATATTTGTTTTCTTGATAAATCCCTGAGACTAAATTAAACCTTCAAGTATCGCTAAGTGTGATACCTGGATGGGTAGATTTTGCTTAACCATTAGAGTTAAGTTTTGGTAGCCAGAGTTTACAAAACTAGGTGAACAATATGGAAAGCTTTTAGTTTTATTGAACTTTGGTATATTTTTCTTCATTTCTTTTTCATTTATTTCTGATCTGATCTTTATGATTTCTTTCCTTCTGCTAACTTTGGGCTTTTTTTGTTCTTCTTTCTCTAATTGCTTTACGTGTAAGGTTATGTTGATTATTTGAGATGTTTCTTGTTTCTTAATGTAGGCTTGTATAGCTATAAACTTCCCTCTTACAACTGCTTTTGCTGCATCCTATAGGTTTTGGGCCGTTGTGTTTTCATTGTCATTTGTTTCTAGGTATTTTTTGATTTCCCCTTTGATTTCTTCAGTGATCTCTTGGTTATTAAGTAGTGTATTGTTTAGCCTCCATGTGTTTGTATTTCTTACAGGTTTTTTCCTGTAATTGATATCTAGTCTCATAGCGTTGTGGTTGGAAAAGATTTTTGACATGATTTCAATTTTCTTAAATTTACCAAGGCTTGATATGTGACCCAAGATATGATCTATCCTGGAGAATGTTACATGAGCGCTTGAGAAGAATGTGTATTCTGTTGTTTTTCGTTGGAATGTCCTATAAATATCAATTAAGTCAATCTTGTTTAATGTATCATTTATAGCTTGTGTTTCCTTATTTTCAATTTGGATGATCTGTCCATTGGTGAAAGTGGGGTGTTAAAGTCCCCTACAATGAATGTGTTACTGTCAATTTCCCCTTTTATGGCTGTTTGTATTTGCCTTATGTATTGAGGTGCTTCTATGTTGGGTGCATAAATATTTACAATTGTTATATCTTCTTCTTGGATTGATCCCTTGATTATTATGTAGTGTCCTTCTTTGTCTCTTGTAATAGTCTTTGTTTTAAAGTGTATTTTGTCTGATATGAGAATTGCTACTCCAGCTTTCTTTTGATTTCCCTTTGCATGGAATATCTTTTTCCATCCCCTAACTTTCAGTCTTTATGTGTCCCTAGGTCTGAAGTGGGTCTTTTGTAGACAGCATATATACGGGACTTGTTTTTGTACCCATTCAGCCAGTCTATGTCTTTTGTTTGGAGCATTTAATCCATTTACATTTAAGGTAATTATCGATATGTATGTTCCTATTACCATTTTCTTTATTGTTTTGGGTCTATTATTGTAGTTCTTTTCTTTCTCCTGTGTTTCCTCCCTAGAGAAATTCCTTTAGAATTTGTTGTAAAGCTGGTTTGGTGGTGCTGAATTCTCTTAGTTTTTGCTTGTCTGTAAAGCTTTTAATTTCTCCATCAAATCTGAATGAGATCCTTGCTGGGTAGAGTAATCTTGGTTTCAGGTTTCTCTTTCATCACTTTAAATATGTACTGCCACTCCCTTTTGGCTTGCAGAGTTTCTCCTGCAAGATCAGCTGTTAACCTTACGGGGATTCCCTTATGTGTTACTTGTTGTTTTTCCCTTGCTGCTTTTAATATTTCTTCTTTGTATTTAATTTTTGATAGTTTGATTAATATGTGTCTTGGCCTGTTTCTCCGTGGATTTATCCTGTATGGGACTCTGTGTCCTTCCTGGACTTGATTAAATATTTCCTTTCCCATTTAGGGAAGTTTTCAACTATAATCTCTTCATATATTGTCTCAGTCCCTTTCTTTTTATCTTCTTCTTCTGGAACCCCTATAATTCGAATTTTGGTCCATTTAATGTTGTCACAGAGGTCTCTGAGATGGTTCTCAATTATTTTCATTCTTTTTTCTTTACTCTGCTCTGCAGTAGTTATTTCTACGATTTTTTCTTCCAGGTCACTTATCCATCCTTCTGCCTCAGTTATTCTGCTATTAATCCCTTCTAGAGAATTTTTAAGTTCATTTATTGTGTTGTTCATCACTGTTTGTTTGCTTTTTAGTTCTTGTAGGTCTTTGTTAAATGTTTCTTGTATTTTCTTCATTCTATTTCCAAGATTTTGGATCACCTTTACTATCATTATTCTGAACTTTTTTTCAGGTAGACTGCCTATTTCTTCTTCATTTTTTAGGTCTGGTGGGTTTTTGCCTTGCTCCTTCATCTGCTGTGTGATTCTCTGTCTTCTCATTTTGCTTAACTTACTGTGTTTGGGGTCTCCTTTTCGTAGGCTGCAGGTTCATAGTTCCTGTTGTTTTTGATATCTGTCCCCAGTGGCTAAGGTTGGTTCAGTGGGTTGTGTAGGCTTCCTGCTGGAGGGGACTAGTACCTGTGTTCTGGTACTGGTTGGTTCAGTGGGTTGTGTAGGCTTCCTGCTGGAGGATGAGGCTGGATCTTGTCTTTCTGGTGGGTAGGTCCACATCTGGTGGTGTGTTTTGGGGTGTCTGTGGCCTTATTATGATTTTAGGCAGCCTCTGTGCTAATGGATGAGGTTGTGTTCCTGTCTTGCTAGTTGTTTGGCATAGGGTGTCCTGTGCTGTAGCTTGCTGGTCGTTGAGTGGAGCTGGGTCTTGGCGTTGAGATGGAGCTTTCTGGGAGATTTTCATCATTTGATATTTCGTGGAGCTGTGAGGTCTCTTGTGGACAAGTGTCCTGAACTTGGCTCTCCCACCTCAGAGGCACAGACCTGAAGCCTGGCTGGAGCACCAAGAGCCTGTCCTCCACGTGACTCAGAATAAAACGGAGAAAAGAAAAAGAAAGAAAGAAAGAAAGAAGAAGATAAAACAAAATAAAGTTTTTAAAATAAAGAATAATTATTAAGAAAAAAAATATTTTTTAAGTAAAAAAAGGACAGACAGAACCCTAGGACAAATGGGAAAAGCAAAGCTATACAGACAAAATCACACACAGAAGCATACACATACACACTCACAAAAAGAGAAAAAGTGAAAAGAAAAAAAAAATCTTTGCTCCCAAAGTCCACCTCCTCAAATTGGGATGATTCGTTGTCTATTCAGGGATTCCATAGATGCAGGGTACATCAAGTTGATTGTAGAGATTTAATCCACTGCTCCTGAGGCTGCTGGGAGACATTTCCCCTTCTCTTCTTTGTTCGCACAGCTCCCGGGGATTCGGCTCAGATTTGGCCCCACCTCTGCGTGTAGGTCGCCGGAGGGCGTCTGTTCTTCGCTCAGACAGGACGGGGTTAAAAGAGCAGCTGATTTGGGGGCTCTGGCTCACTCAGGCCAGGTGCAGGGTGGGGCACGTAGTGCAGGGCGATCCTGCGGCGGCAGAGGCCGGCGTGATGTTGCACCAGCCTGAGGCGTGCCGTGCGTTCTCCCAGGGAAGTTGTCCCTCGATCGCGGGACCCTGGCGGTGGTGGGCTGCACAGGCTCCGGGAGGGGAGGTGTGGATAGTGACCTGTGCTCGCACACAGGATTCTTGGTGGCGGCAGCAGCAGCCTTACCGTCTCATGCTTGTCTCTGGGGTCCGCGCTGATAGCCGCGCCTCGCGCCCATCTCTGGAGCTCCTTTAAGCGCACTCTTAATCCCCTCTCCTTGTGCACCAGGACACAAAGAGGGAAGAAAAAGTCTCTTGCCTCTTTGGCAGGTCCAGACTTTTCCCTGGACTCCCTCCTGCCTAGTCGTGGCGCAGTAATCCCTTCAGACTGTGTTCATGCCACCAACTCCAGTCCTCTCCCTGCGCTCCACCCGAAGCCCAAGCCTCAGCTCGCAGCCCCGCCCGCCCCAGCGGGTGAGCAGACAAGCCTCTCGGGCTGGTGAGTGCCGGTCGGCACCGATCCTCTGTGCGGGAATCTCTCCGCTTTGCCCTCCGCACCCCTGTTGCTGTGCTGTCCTCCGCGGCTCCGAAGCTCCCCACTCCGCCTCCCGCAGTCTCCGCCCGCGAAGGGGCTTCCTAGTGTGTGGAGACCTTTCCTCTTTCACGGCTCCCTCCCACTGGTGCAGGTCCCGTCCCTATCCTTTTGTCTCTGTTTATTCTTTTTTCTTTTGCCCTATCCAGGTACGTGGGGACTTTCTTGCCTTTTGGGAGGTCTGAGGTCTTCTGCCATCGTTCAGTAGGTGTTCTGTAGGAGTTGTTCCACGTGTAGATGTATTTCTGATGTATTTGTGGGGAGGAAGGTGATCTCCGCATCTTACTCTTCTGCCATCTTGAAGCTCCCTTTCTGTCTTTTTAAATTAAAAAAAATTTTTTTTGGGGGGGTTAGGTTTTTAAAGGATAAAGTAGAAAGCACTATATAATTGCAAGGTATTGATATTGATATCCTCCAAAGTAACTAGATACTTTGTACTGTCTCAATAATAGAAATTCCACTTTCCCATTGTGTTCAGGGAAATATTCTAGCATTTTCCCATGAATGAAACTTTGTTATTCTGTTTCTTTGGCTTAGAAAATATTGCATAACTCAGGGAACTGGGATCATTTTATCAGAGAATTTGGCATAAATATATTTACCAAAGCTTGTTCTTCTAAATTCTCTGGCAAAATGGCCATTTAATCAACAGAGTGAGAAAATAGAGATTTAGTCTAGAACTTAATTGGACTAAGACTGAGTGTAGGAGCTGGAAAAATCTGAAACATTCATTAGTCTGTGGTTTCTCCAATTTTATAAATAATTGTTATTGACTAATGAAGCTATCTCTTAACTTCTCTGTTCCAGTTTTGGAAACAGAAACACAGAATATCCACTGCTTTGAGATTGCTCATTCTATTTGGTAAAGATGCCAAGGGAACACAATTAGCCATGTTCATGAATTACTAGTTAAATCAAATAGGCTTGCCTACCATAAGAAACTAAGAAAGTTATGAGGAACCAAAAATGCCGAGGTGGTAAAATATGGAGGCATATTTGCAATTGTGAATTATTCAGAATGTAAATATACAATTTATTGCTGCTTATTGCTGTAATAAATCTTTACTAATGGAACTCTTTTAGTTTGAAGTTTGGAATAGTTTGGAGTATCGGCTGAGATTTGTCCTTTTTTTCATTATGAAGATAGGGCTTGCAAAGCAAGTTAGTAGTCACACAATGAGGATATGTTTTTGAAAGTCCAGGTCCTCTGCTGCCTTTCTTTTAAAATAAATAATAAATGTCATCATCACATTTTTTAACCCAGAAATAGAGAATACAAAGGCAGGCCTTTCACACATGAAGCAAAAGGAATAAAACCCTAAGACCACTGGAAAGAAGAGAAGAGATGAAGAATTCAAGGACATAATGGGCAAGAGGTGAGTTATAAGCAATGAGCAAACATGTTGGTAAATGTTTACCGTAGTATTTGCCAATTTCTGTTGTGTAAATACATTATGGACAATTTCAAGCTACCAATCTGAAGTCACTGAGTGGAGTTGGAAAGGTACATTACACATAAATAACCTCAAGGACATAGATATTAGTGAAGTCTGTTTTATTAGAAAAATACTAATAAAACTAGAAAAAATGTATTAAAATTATTAGGACATGATGAGTTGGAGTTTTTATTACCTTTGTTCTTAATGTAATTAAATGTAAGTTCAATAATTTAATTAAAAATGATGTCTGTGTTTAACAGCTGGCTGGCAACATCCCTGAAAATATAATGGTCAGCTTTCATGAGCTGGTATAAGCTGGCTCCAATATACCACTGGATCTTGGCTACATTCTCTCTCCCAAAATTGAGACCCTGGGGGACAGAAAAACATATCCAAATAAATTTTGGGGAATCCAAAAATATCGGGTCTTGAACTCCGATTTCCTGGATTCTGATATCTTTCGGGGAAGCCCTGAATTCAGAATGGTGTCATGAACAATATGGTTGGGAGCATAAAAGCTGTGATGTTCTTAGGGGAATTGAATGGACCAGGGATAATTTTCTCAATTGCGTGAAGCCTATTTGTGGTATCCATAAGCTCCTGTGTGACCAGATAGTGTGACAAGGAAATGTTGAGAAAACTGATAGAACAGAAGGGGCCTTGAGTAGATGCTATGACAGGAACACGTATTTCATAATGGTTGTTAGCATAAAGCCTCAAAAGACCAGATGGAAAGACTGGTTGAAGATGAATACCTGTTGAGGATGCTTAGTAACTCACTAAGACAAAGCATATCACAGTGGCAGCCAGCATGATGTGAAATGGTAGTTTCTGGATCAGTGGCACCACCTTACCACCTCTATGAGTATTTGGATGGATCTTGAAATGGAGAAGGTAGAATAGAAGCCCTATGGCAGAGCAAAAACTGTCTTGATAGGGAGTTTACATTTTGAGCTACTGAATATTTAGCTCAAATAATAATATTAATAGGAAAGTTCAAGATATTTTTCTTTAGTCATTGAATTAGGGGCAGGAAAGCAAGAAGAACTCATAGAAAATAAAGTTACATTTTTGTGGTATATCTGAGTTCTAGCAGGTAAATTTCAATTCCTCTATAGTCAGCACCTGTTTGTAAGGAGAATGTTTCCATTAAGTCGTTCCTCAAAAATCTCTGTACAAATTATGTATTTGAAATAATCATTTGTAAATTTTGTTTCATTTCCAAATAAATTTCTGGCCAAGATTTCCCATTACATTTCTGTCTTTTGTTTGTAAAAGCCTTGAAAAATCCCAGGTTTATGCTTTCAGTCACCTCCAGAGCAGTGTGTCTAAATCTGAACTTCTTATTCTCCTTTTTTCCCCACCATCTGATTTCACAACTAATTCTTCCCTATCTAACAGGGTGCCAGAATTGTTCCAGTTCTCTTGGCTTACAACTTTGATGTAACCATTTATTTCTTCCTTTCCCTAGATCCACATGTCCAGTCAGTCAACAGACTCTTTCAATTCTGCCCTCATGGTGACTCATATCTCTTTATTCCTTCGGATTCCTCCTCTCTTAACTGTAATCCAGGTCCCTTTCACCTCATGTTTAAATAACTGTGGTAGCCTCCTAGCTGTTCTCTCTGTCTTCAGCCTCTGCTGTTCCTTCATCCTGCTAAAAATAATGCTTGTGTGATCTTCCTAGTGACCTTCATTTACCACCCTGCGCTTAGTCCGCAACGGCTCTCTATCAGCTCTTGCATTAGTCCAAATGCTCAGCGCAGCAGTCACCATCTTCCACCAGCCAGTTTGTTGTTTTAAACAGAGCACTGTAATTCTTTCCTGTCACAAGCCGTTTTTTATGGCAAGCAACTTGCCTTTCTGTTCTATTCATTCCCTACTTGTCACTCATTTCTCTAGCCTTCCCTGTCCTTCTCCTAAAATTCCCTTATCTCTACTCATGAAAAGCCTATATTCTCTCAGCTAAAGTCACCTCTTCCTCTAAACTTTCCTGACTTCCCCAGGCCTCAAGAAGAAGTCCCACTCGGAATATCTAAAACATGATAATATGCATCATACGAAATGTCACTTGATTAGAGATTTTCTTTTCTGTCCATTATTTGTCACATATGTCAAAATAAATTGTAAAGTACTTAAGAACAAAGTTTAGATCTTCTCTTTCTTTTATAGTCTCCATAACACTTAGCATAATCTTGGGCATATGTATTGATATTTTCAAACTTATTGGAAAAGCAAATTAATAAACCAATAAATAAATATCCATTAAGCAAATCTTATTGACTTGGTTTATTGCAATACACATTTAAGTAAAAAACTTTTATTTCTTTAAGGACATTTCATTAATTGAGCCTGGCCTTCTTCTAACCAGTCTAAATTGAGATATTTACATGCAAAGGAAAGTTTTACAAAGAAAAATCTAGAAACACTATGTGCTATAAATTACTACTAATTAGTTTATTTTTGTGATTCCATTTTGGTCAATATGCTTGATTTTTATCATAGGAAAATAAAACTACTGACCCATCATCAACCTATTGACCATCCCTTAAGTTGTTTTACCATACAAGATTAGATATTGACTGGTTTATTCATTCATTTATTCAGCAAATATAAATCAGACACCTGTTTGTGTCAAGCATAGGTCTAGAACCTACCTATACAGCAATGTAGATATGATACCTTCTTTCACAAAGCTTAGACTCTTTCAAGAAGATAAATAGTAAACAATAATGAAAAAACCCAAAATACTGTGGAGGCAGTGGAGGAGTAAGGTGGAAGAGCAAGTTCTGGAGTTATGCTACTTGGATTTGATACTGGACTAGTTCAAGGCTTTTAATTGTGTGATACTGGCAAATTTTTTACCTTATCAAGCCTCACTTTCATCATTGGAAAACTTGGAATAAATTTAGTCATCATGAAAATCAAATTTAAAAAATGTAAATTGCCAGGACTTAGAGAGCCATCTAAAGTACTGACAGTTAATTTGTATAGATACAGTTGGAATTTTAATAACAATCACTAACAATGTAATGAAGGAGAAGTACAGGGTGACAGTGCAGGAGCAGAGAGAATCAGGGAGGTTTCCCTTAGGAAGTGAGAAAAGGAGTGACTTAAAAATGAAATAATGGGATTGGAGGTTGAATTAATCCACAGGAGAAGATAGAATTTTACAAGAAGAGCAAGAGTTATGATCTGGAAGAAGAAGGGAGCAGGTCAGGAATTCAGGAGAGATAGAACACTAACTTCTATTTTCTGACCTTCTGGGAAACTTGGTGAGTAGCAGCTACAGCCAGGGAAAATTCAGGAGAGAGCCTGGTTTTATTAAGGACAGCAGATAATGAAAGTGTTAAGGCCATAAGAGGGCTTGTTTAAAGTGGGACATATTTTACCTACAACATACGAAGGACTCATCTTTGGGTACAATGTGTCAGCGAGTGATGTAATAGGAAGCTACTCAGGCTTTAGGCAAACAACTAGACTAAATGTCATTTAAAAAAATATATGGATGGAATGCCTTTTATGTTGACACATCTTAACAATTTATGGGTGCATTGTTTTTCTCCTATTTTGTAGCATTAAAGGCATTACAAATAACTGTTCACTTGGTGATCCGTTATGTTAAAAGAAATTCTTGTCCTTGGCCCTTTTAAGCTTGTATAGTGCTTCATAACAATGCATTAGGCTTTTAAAGTAAAATTTCTTGAATTTAGTTTCTTTATATATTTTTTAAAACTTCTTTTTGATTTATAAAGCTCTTTTGGTAACAACAGGACTAGTTTCCATTAGACCATTATTATTAGACGATTATTATTTAGAATTAGACCATTTATTATTTAGTATATTTCCTATCTGGAGTGTAGGTGTAGCGATAGCTATGGGGGACTTGCCATATCCCTTTAGCTCACCTCTGCACACCAAACCCTGCTTAAAGAATTCTCTGCTACTTTCTGCCTGAGGGCTCTTTACTGACCCTGGGAAAAATCTTAGCTTATGCAAAAGGCAAGTCAGAAATGCCAGAAAGTTAATGCTGCTAGAGTAGCCCTCTACCTTGGACAGTTGGGGAGGTGATGGAAAGATATTTCTCACTTTCTCTACTGTAAGTTGGAATAATTCCAAGATATGTTCCACATTGTCTCCTAGAGGTCCAAGGTGGAATTAAGTCGCATTTGTCTACCCTGCTAACCAGGGTGATAATCCACATGATATAGGCTTAATTCCTTTCCCCGTCTCATTCCCAACTGCCCTACCAATGTTTCTTGGGATCACCTCCCAAGTAAATTACATGCACTCAACTCTTCTATGGATCTGCTTCTGAGAGAACACAATCTAAAACGGTGAGGAAGTAAAAACTGTAGAAAAGATACTTTTGAACTCAACATATAAAAAACAGACAGAGTTTTATCATAAAGATGCACAATGTTGCAAATATGAAAGTTCTAAATCAAAGAACTTGGTTTCAGATCCTCTCCATATTTTTCCTCTATTTTCTTTCTCTCAAAATAACAGCAGTAATAGCAAAAACTAAAACTTGTAGAAATTTTTAAATTATAAAATTATGAAGTTAGTACAATATATGCCAGGACATTTTCTAAATATTTTACACATAAAATTCCCTTAATTCTCATAACCTCCTTGTAGTGTACCATCAAGTAGATGTATCATAATGGTTGGTATACCAGCATCCCAGTTTTAAAGAAGTAAAGTGAGAAGTTGAATTTCTTACCCAGAATCATAATGCTAAAGGATAGGTATAACTCAAGCAGTGAGATCTCAAAGCACATGCTCATAAACACCATGCTATGAAGCCTCTGTGCAACTGTATCTGTAACTATCGCTTCAATAACCTCCTGCCAGCCGTGACTCCTTCATCATCACATTGTATTCATACCTGTCTATAAACTCCAGAACTATCAACCAACTGTCCCCTTGGAATCTCTTCTTAGATGTCCCCCAAATCAGAGCACTTCAAACCAGATGTATTCAAAATCAAACAAATGATTTTTTGCTCCAAATCTGACCCTCTTCTATATACTAAATTTTGGTTAATATTGCCAACATTCAATCAGTGCAAACACAAAAAGGTTGAGGGCATTACCTTCTATTCTTATTTTTCTGAGAGTTTTTATTATGAATTAATGTTAACTTGTTCTTAGATGCTTTTTCTGCATCTAATGCAATGATCATATTGTTCTCTTCTTTATTCTGTTAAAATGGTGAATCACATCGACTGATTCTTTTTTTCAAATGCGATATAGTTGATGTACAATGATATGTTAGTTTCAGGTGTACTACATAGTGATTTGATATTTGCATACATTATGAAGTTGTCCCCACAATAAGTCTAGTAACTATCTGTCCCCATGCAAAGTTATTACAATATTATTGACCATATTCCTTATGCTGTATATTACATCCTCATGGCTTATTTATTTATAACTGGAGTTGGTACCTCTTAATCTCCTTAATCTATTTAACTCACCTCCCACCCCTCTCTCCTCTGGCAACCACCTGTTTGTTCCTTTTACCTGTGAGTCTCTTTTCATTTTGCTTCATTTGTTTGTGTTGTTTTTTAGATTCAACATATAAGTGATATCATACAGTATTTGTCTTTCCCTGTCTGACTTATTTCACTTAGCATAATACCCTCTAGGTCTATTCATGGTGTCGCAAATTGCAAAATTTCTTTTTTTTTTGGGGTGACTAATATTTCATTGTATATAACACATATTCTTTATCCATTCATCTATTGATGGACACTTAGGTTGCTTCCATGTCTTGGCTATTGTAAGTAATACTTCTATGAACACGGGGTGCATATTTTTTCAGATAGTGTTTTTATTTTCTTGATTTGCACTTATTCAGCTACATGTACAGCGCTGGTCTCCTTTTCATCTTGTGGTCAGCAGCTTTTAATCAGGGACTAATTATTCTTAGTTAATGGTAACAGGGACATTTAATATGTGGATCTGGCTTTTTTAGCATTCTTCCCTATTTAACAATACATTCCAGAATGGAAGATTTCCACTTCTGCTTACACCCCAGGCTTGGGGTAAAGAGGTGACCTGAAGTTATGCTCCCTGATAGAAAAACCGTCAACATAGGCACAAGATTAGCTGAAAACTTGAATATATGACATAAATTTATGGATCTCAGCTTCCCATTCTTTAAAATTAGCTGGAAGGATTCGGTGACTTCTAAGAACTATTTTAGAGCTGTTGTCTATCCATTAATAGCCCTGACATTCATGACTCCACTCAGCAAATACTCTTGAATCATTTAATTTGTGTCAAGTCATATCCTAGACTCTGAGGTAAAAAAATTAAAGATATTGTCTCTACTTGTTGGTAACTGTGGTAGATTGTATTATTATTCAGCAAATATCCACTTCCCCTTCAACTGCTTTGTCTAAGGAGGATACTTCCCCATCCCATTCATGTTGGGCATGGACAGTTGTTGGAGGAGGTCATTGAGAGGATGTGATCACTAGTTAACCTGTGAGCAGGATCCAGGTAATCAGAGGCTCTTCAACCCCCTCTTTTGTCCCTGGGATGTGCATTCTGCCCACCAGTCCCACAGTGGGAGCCATTTTCAAGGATGCAGGCTTGAGAGAGCAATGTGTTGTTGAGACCACCTGGATGGGATATGTGACTGAATGCAGTGAAAGACTTTATATAAACTCTTAAGATTTTTGTGGACAGATGTGGAGATTGACATCCTGCAGCTACCTATAACAAGCTTCCTATGTAAGTTCCCTTGCTTATTAAAGCTGCTGCCTATTAATCTGGGTAGCCTGCCTCTTTTTTTGGTTTATCCTGTTCTCCAGGTACAGGGGCCAGTTTGTGTACCCATATCAGTGGAATGTGGACTGACCTGAAGTACACAGGCTTTAAATATCATCCATTATTCAAAGAGAACCACTGCCCTCTAGCTGGACACCAGAACTAGAGCACATGGAGCATTACTGACCCTGAGCCAGATGACCCTGGTGAACCCAGCCAAGGCACAGTCAACGCTCAGACCTAAGAGAGAGAAATAAATATTTGCTATTGTAAGCCATGAGATTTTGTGTTTGTTTCTAGCTGCAGCATAAGCTGGCTAATACAACAGTTTATAATCTAGTAGGGAGAAATATCATCTTCCCATAAATAATTTTAATGTAATGTGAAAAGATTAACAATGGCTGATTTAGGTCAAAACATATTTATTTTTAAAAAGCTGGAGGATGTCAAATAACCAATGAACAAGCTAAACAACCAAGCCCAGAGCAGCCTGGATCAGTACTCTAAATCATCCCCAGAACTACATTTTTTCTACCAAGCACTAGGTGCAGTAAGTTAGGCCAGGACACCACAGCATCAGACACTGAATGCTATTGCTGTTACTAGCTCTGCAGGCATACTGCCCCTGAAAATTTGATCTTGTTGCAAACAATCCTGCAGCCACAACCAAAGAGAATTCTCCATGACATCCTCTTCTTCGTGTTCTTTGCTCCAGAAGCAAAGTCTGGGACAGTAATGATTTTTAACTTAAGGGCCTAGGTCCCAGGATTTTCAGCTTTATTCATACAAGAGGGAATTTCTCCCAAATAAGTAAATATTTCTGATTATAGGGATCTAAAATATTGACAAATAAATGCTTAGATGAATAAAAAATAGAACTATTTTTGCAAATGTTCTTCTTGAAGCTGCAAGGTAGGACAGGCTGCCCTGTGTGTGCCTTCCTTTCCTTCTGGGATATTAGGTGGCTTAGGGCTCTTACCTGAGCTGGAATCGCTAGAGCGAGGCTGGATATGGGAGATGTAAGTTTCACTTGTGCTTAGAAACATGGAGTAAAGCTGTTCTAAGGGAGGAGAGCTTGGGAAACAGACTGTCTAAAAGCATCAAATGCAAGCAGAGAGGCTGGATGTTTAATCCATACCTTAAGCCAAAATATTTTATAGTGTGCCAGCCTTTTCTAGATGCCTGGGCCACCTGTGTTTCCAGACATTTGTTAAGGTAATATATAAATAGAGATAACTAAGATCATTTAAAGGTGGTTTTAAAATATTCTGTGTTGGGGGCGGTGGAAAGATGGCGGAGGAGTAAGACGCGGAGATCACCTTCCTCCCCACAAATACACCAGAAATACATCTACATGTGGAGCAACTCCTACAGAACACCTACTGAACGCTGGCAGAAGACCTCAGACCTCCCAAAAGGCCAGAAACTCCCCACGTATCTGGGTAGGGCAAAAGAAAAAATTAATTAAAAACAGAGACAATAGAATAGGGACGGCACCTGCACCAGTGGGAGGGAGCTGTGAAGGAGGAAAGGTCTCCTAGGTCTTCGAAGCCCCTTCGCGGGCAGAGATTGCGGGAGGCGGAGCGGGGAGCTTCGGCGCCGCGGAGGACAGCACAGCAACGGGGGTGCGGAGGGCAAAGCGGAGAGATTCCCGCACAGAGGATCGGTGCCGACCGGCACTCACCAGCCCGAGAGGCTTGTGTGCTCACCCGCCGGGGCGGGCGGGGCTGCGAGCTGAGGCTCGGTTTCGGTTTCGGTCGGAGCTCAGGGAGAGGACTGGGGTTGGCGGCTTGAACATAGCCCGAAGGGGTTAGTGCGCCACGGCTAGCCGGGAGGGAGTCCGGGGAAAAGGCTGCACCTGCTGAGGAGGCAAGAGACTTTTTCTTGCCTCTGTGTTTCCTGGTGCGCGAGGAGAGGGGTTTTAAGAGCGCTGCCTAAAGGAACTCCAGAGACGGGCGCGAGCCGCGGCTAAAAGCTCGGAAACCAAAGACTGGCGCGAGCCGCTAAGGCTGCTGCTGCCCCCAGAG
>NW_006797498.1:266752-270009 GCF_000442215.2 Lipotes vexillifer | reverse complement strand
AGGGAAGAGATATGGGAACATATATATATGTATAACTGACTCACTCTGTTATAAAGCAGAAACTAACACACCATTGTAAAGCAATTATACCCCAATAAAGATGTTAAAAAATAAAATAAAATAAAATAAAATAAATAAAAATAAATAAAATTAAAAAAAAAATATTCTGTGTTGACTTTCAAACTTGGTCTTCTTTTATATGTTATAAATGGACATCCTAAATTATTGGAAAGCACAAGCATAAGATATTTAAAGGAGTGTGTTCTACTATATATAAAATAGATAACTGATAAGGACCTACTGTATAGCACAGGGAACCCTACTCAATACTCTGTAATGGCCTATATGGGAGAAGAATCTAAATAAAGAGTGGATATATATAACTGATTTACTTTGCTCTACACCTGAAACTAACACATTGTTAATCAGTTATACTCCAATAAAAAATTTTAAAAACACACAAGAAAAACCAAGTCTTTTTGTCAAGATCCATGAGGATAGAGACAATGTCTGTGGTTTATTGTTATTCCCAGTATCTAAAAGAACGCTCAATAAATATTTGTCAAATAAATGAATGAAATAAATAAATGAGTAAATAGATTTAAAAAAAGGAGTGTGTTAACTTGCTTTGGCTGGGATTCTGGAATGGGAAAAAGGCATGACCATGGATGGAAACATAATTATATGCAGAGACTAACATGTAATTGTTTTAAGTAGGTGATAATAAACAGCCATGGTAACCCACGCACCTACTGTCAACTAATCTATGACAAAGGAGGCAAGGATATACGACGGAGAAAAGACAGTCTCTTCAATAAGTGGTGCTGGGAAAACTGGACAGCTACATATAAAAGAATGAAATTAGAACACTCCCTAACACCATACACAAAAGTAAACTCAAAATGGATTAGAGACCTAAATATATGACTGGACAATATAAAACTCTTAGAGGAAAACATAACAAGAACACTCTCTGACATAAATCACAGCAAGATCTTTTTCGACCCACCTCCCTGAGTAATGGAAATAAAAACAAAAATAAACAAATGGGACCTAATGAAACTTAAAAGCTTTTGCACAGCAAAAGAAATTATAAACAAGATGAGAAGACAACCCTCAGAATGGGAGAAAATATTTTCAAATGAATCAACGGACCAGGGTTAACCTCCAAAATATATAAACAGCTCATGCAGCTCAATATTAAAGAAACAAACAACCCAATCCAAAAATGGGCAGAAGACCTAAATAGACATTTCTCCAAAGAAGACACACAGATGGCCAAGAGATACTTGATAAGTTGCTCAACATCACTAATTATTAGGGAAATGCAAGTCAAAACTACAATAAGGTGTCACCTCACACCAGTTAGAATGGGCATCATCAGAAAATCTACAAACAACAAATGCTGGAGAGGATGTGGAGAAAAGGGAACCCTCTTGCACTGTTGGTGGGAATGTAAATTGATACAGCCACTATGGAGAACCGTATGGAGATTCCTTAAAAAACTAAAAATAGAATTACCATATGACCCAGCAATCCCACTACTGGGCATATACCCTGAGAAAACCATAATTCAAAAAGACACATGCACCCCAATGTTCATTGCAGCACTATTTACAATAGCCAGGTCATGGAAGCAACCTAAATGCCCATCAACAGACGAATGGATAAAGAAGATGTGGCACATATATACAATGGAATATTACTCAGCCATAAAAAGGAACAAAATTGGGACATTTGTAGAGACATGGATGGACCTAGAGACTGTCATACAGAGTGAAGTAAGTCAGAAAGAGAAAAACAAATATCATATATTAATACATATATGTGGAATCTAGAAAAATGGTACAGATGAACTGGTTTGCAAGGCAGAAATAGAGACACAGATGTAGAGAACAAATGTATGGACGCCAAGGGGGGAAAGCGGGGTGGGGGGGTGGATAGGATGAATTGGGAGATTAAGATTGACATATATACACTAATATGTATAAAATAGATAAGTAATAAGAATCTGCTGTATAATAAATAAATAAAATTCAGAAAACAAAAAACAAAACACAACAAACAAAAAAAGAGCCTTGGTGTAGTGTTGTTTTTTTTCATGATCTTGTGCTTGAATTTTTCCCCTCTGGTTGGAAGGAATACACACACATCCAGCCTGTGTGAGGTCTGTGGGTTGTCCCTTCCAATCCTCTTAGTGCTTCTTTGTTTGGCCTCGGATGGTTCCCTCACATACATGAGCTGATCAATACTCAGCCACAGACTAGAGAAGGGCCCTCTGCTGGTTACCCTCTCAGACTCCTCTCCCTCTGTGCAGGTCTCTCCTCATCATTACAGGACCCAGTGAACTCCAGCTGGCTTGATATCTCTGGATTCCTGACTGTTTCCTCAGCCCTGGGAGACTGCCAGTCTTTACTTGAGTTTTCCTCTCTTTCCCAGGCCAGAAATTGCTGTAAACTGGGCCCACCTCATTTAGTTTCCCTCTCTCAGTAATCACTCTCCTACCCTGCCCAGGATCCAATGTCTGAAGGGCCATTGTTTTATTTAGTTTGTCTGTTTTTTTTGTTGTCTCACAGAGTCCCTGTTACTCCTTCTTGGCCCCAAACAGAATGTAATTGTAATTGTACAAATAATCTGTGTTATTATCTTTAACAACAACAACAAAAAGTGTGTGTTTTAAAAATACATTGTTGTTGTTTCTTCAAAGCTGTAATTAAATTGATGTGCTTCTTGATGGCATTTTAGACTTGTGAAAATACATTGTATGCAGCAGCGAAAAAATATAATTGATGATTATGCCCAAAGGCAATGATTAAGGATTTTATAACATTTTTAGTTATCTAAGTATAGACACCCCCCACCATCACCCTTAAAAGTTGCAATATGGGCAAATTTCACACAGTTGGCTTTGTTTGGCAAATGTTTCTAGGAATGCTTGGTGTATGCGAGTAAGTCTCTGTCTATATTACATAAAATAGAAAGAATAGGCTTATGATTTTTGTCTTTCTCTCAGCCAGTAAAATAGTTTCTGAAAAAGTACTTAAATTTATAGCCTCAATTTCTTTTTTAAAAATTTTTATTGAAATATAGTTGATATACAATGTTGTGTTAGTTTCAGGTGGAATCCAGCAAGGTGATTCAGATATATATATGTGTGTGTGTAAATGTGTATGTGTGTGTGTATATATATATATATATATATATATATTTTTTACATTCTCTTCCATTATAGGTTATTACAAGATATTGAATGTATT
>NW_006797498.1:240011-261860 GCF_000442215.2 Lipotes vexillifer | reverse complement strand
ATGTGGGATCTTCCTGGAACGGGGCACGAACCCGTGCCCCCTGCATCGGCAGGCGGACTCTCAACCACTGTGCCACCAGGGAAGCCTTAATATACTTGATTCTTTATCCATGGTTCAGGAGGTAAAATAACCAGTTTTATTTGTCAAATGATTTTGGCTAAGGTATTGTCATCTTGGCCACAACCTAAGGAAGAAAGTTATTGCAATAAGAAATGCTGGAGTATAAAGGTCAGTGTTGCCTTTGTTTTTGTTTTTGTAATTGGGATTGGATTGAAGCATAAGATATTAACAGCAGTGTGAAGTGACCACGATGGAAAAGTAGCAGTGGCAAAGGGCTATTTCATGGAGGTGGCTCTCTAACACTGACCATGGGAAGCAATGATAGTTCGTTCAGTGACCAATAGAACAAGTGACCATGTACTGGTAATTTATAGGCCAATAGTCCCACTCACTCTTCCATTTGAAGAGGATGAATCCAAACTTCAGGTCAGTTGGCTGCAAGGTGTTTGTTGTTTTTAGTTTTTTCGACTTTTTTAAAAGTCTACATACAAATTTCAAGTAATATATCTGAACAAGATTTACTCTTCTTAAGGTCATTTGAATTCCTCAAAGTTTACATTCAAATCAAAGGTGAGTTTCACTCAAGCTTTGCCTGTGGCACTATTTTACCTTATTCGTCATCACTGTCATCTCTCCCAACTTTCTCTATGGTTTCTCTCCTCCTGGACTTCTAGTCGTTTCTCTCTAAACATCACCGAGGCACTCAGATCTTGAGTGATAGCCCCTGAGTGTATAGTGTCCTTATTTTACAACTTACAAAGACCCGAACTTCTAAGAAATCTTTTTTAATTTCCTTCTCTATCAAAACATCTTGTGTCTCCTTATGGCTTTGGATGCAAGCTACCTAACTGTAACCAAACCTGCTAAATTGCTCTTCGGGGATCAAAGTGTCAGCATGTCTCCCTTCCAGGTAACATTTGTATGTTTTAATAGAGGTCACCTGGAGCCATACATATAAACTTAAATAGAGATGGGACTTCCCTCCCTCAATATCATGGCACATATGCATACCATTGTGGTATTGTGCTGGTCAACAAGGACCAACAGAGGTAATATACATGGTTCTATTATCCATCTCCATCACTGGAAAACAGTATGGAACACCTGTATTTTTTGATGTATGGTTGTGAAGTTATGGGGAGGGGCTCAGCAAATGTATTCATATCCAAGAAAAGCAGACCATTCATTTTCCTTTCATAACATCAACCAGAATCAAGTCTTTGCAAGCCAATTTTGAATTTGAAGCAGATAATGTTTCCTGTATCCTGCTATTATTTTTCTCCCCAGAATGTGCTCAGTGAAGATAAGTCCTGTGAATAATTATCTGACTGCATAAAACCATTAGGCCAGGTTCCAGTGAGGTACCACAGCTGTGCTAGGGACCAGATAATAGAGGAAAAACAGCACTCAGAGCTTTTCATATCATCTATCTCCACCATGAATAGTGTAGTGAAGACAGGACCCAAAGTGGAGTGTTCCCAACTTCCCCGAGAGTAGACTATGAGACACCAGGGGTATGGGAGCCAGCAAGTGAAGAGAGCCAACAGACTGTTCTAGGCTATGTATCTCCTCAAACCTGGAGCCTGGGATAGTTCTGTCTTTAAGTCTCTCCTCATGCAGAAGGGATGCAATCAAGATGTTATAGTTAACTTTAGCCTCTAAGGTAAAGCCCAAATGCAGGATAAGTTCAATGATTCAGAAGCATATACGCTGAAGTTCTTTCTCTGGAAGTGATTGTGGAGGGTGAAACCAAACCAAGTCCTTGGAATATGTGTAATTCCTTCCTAGAAAAAGCTGGGAGCTGGCTAACTGCCTGTATTGCCTCCTCTGATCAAACTGTGTTGTTTGTTTATTCAATTAATGCCTTTCCTTCTCATTAGGCTTGCTGCCATAACCAGATGGAGATGTCTTAGTCTGCCAAAAAGATGAGTCTGGCCTCTGTTTGCCTATATCCTTGAGGCTAGCTTTTTGCTTTCTCTGTTTAATTTTTTAAAAGAGGAAAATATCAGCAAATCCCACTGAGAAGAGTAAGTGAATAGCCTCCAGCATTTGTACCCCAAAGTCAGATTTGAATCCAAGAGCATTTCTTTTATTTATTTGTTTGTTTGTTTATTTATTTTTGGCTGCGTTGGGTCTTCGTTGCTGCATGTGAGCTTTCTCTAGTTGTGATGAACGGGGGCTACTCTTCACTGCAGTGCGTGGGCTTCTCACTGCGGTGGCTTCTCTTGTGGAGCATGGTCTCTAGGCGTGCGGGCTTCAGTAGTTGTGGTGTGTGGGCTCAGTAGTTGTGGCTCTCGGGTTCTAGAGCGCAGGCTCAGTAGTTGTGGCACACGGGCTTACTTGCTCCGCGGCATGTAGGATCTTCCAGGGCTCGAACCCGTGTCCCTGCATTGGCAGGCTGATTACTAACCGGTGCGCCACTAGGGAAGACCCCAGTAGCATTTCTGTCCGGGAGTCAGAATCAGATATTTTTGAAAGATCTAAGTGTTTTCTTCATAATTAGGTCAAGAGAAATGAACCTACTCACTGGAGCCTGTTCTGAAAATAAACCAAATGCTTCCCATCCAACTCAAAATACAGGTAGAGTCATGAGAGGTCTATATAACATCCATACATAGAGAATAAAAGTGAACTATTGATTTTTTTCTCTCAGATGATTGGTTTATGTGATATAAACGCTTGTGGTGCCTGAACATTGTCCATAGATGTATGCTGATAACTGAAAAACGGAAAACACAAGAAAGATCACAGTAAGATAAGGAGTATAAGTTTAGAGGGAAGAGTGCAGAAGAGTTAAAAAGATTTACACAGGAAGATTTGGTGGTCTTTGGGGGCTAAATGAAGAGAAATAGCAAAGAGACAAATATGCCACCACTGGGCACAAATGTGCTCAGCACTGCTGCAAGTCCTGGCTGTCTCCCAATAGTTTCTGCTCTGGTTTACAGTGTGTTCACACTCACCTTGGCTGAAGTTGAAGGAAGACCTAATTTGCATAAATATTTATCTTTAAAATATAATGTCAACAATTTCTTAATTTGAAAAAATTTGAGGAAACCATCTGTAGGCAGAAAACAATGGCTCAAGGAATTTCCATAGCAAACCATTTTGATATCAACAAAACATTATTGAGGCAAATGTGAAAGTCTCATCCCTTTTGTCGTACTTGCCTTAAGACAAATTGCTGTTTACCTATCATCCAGGGCCTATCTGTATAGACCGATTGAACCACCTGAGAAGAAAATGTCTTTGTGAATGAGACAGAAGGATAGATTTCTAAAGCATTTCTCTGATGTATAGCAACTAGTAGCATTTCTTTTTGGAGGAGAATAGCTTTACTTTCATTTTCTGCATTCCTCCAAAATTACAATATAATGTTCTGAGGATGCTCCAGCAAAGCTCCTTCATTTAGACACAGGCACTGCTTGGGAATGAGAAAGCTGGACTCTAAGTTCTGATGACTTTCTATGGGACCTAGAAAAGCCTGCTAAGCCCTGGTCTCAGTTTTCATATCTGGAAAATGTGGAGACTGACTTCAGGGTATTCTAAGATCAATTCCAGTGCCAGTAGTCTGGACATCTATGCTTCTCCCTGACAGCTCAGAGAAAGAAAAGAGGTTCAGAAAAGCTATGTCTCTAGTGCATGTCTTGTTGATTATGAGTAATAAAAAAGTAGTCTAATACTATGGTTTGAGAAAGGAAAAGTTTTACTTTTGTGAACAACTATATTTTCTAGGCTCACCCTAGTTAGGAATTATAGTGCAAGTGAAAGTAGAATTGGTAACCATATGTCTTAGTGTGTACATAGTTAGGGACCTTCCCCCATGGCCAAAGAAGTGTTAACATATCACCATATGAATTCCAAAATTTGTGAAGTAGAGAGATTCTCTTCATCAAAACAGTACAGGAATTCTGGAGAAGATGAACAAGATGCAATAAAACTGGCAGAGCTCTAGAATTTACCATCTCAGTGGGCAAAGAGATAATGGACTAAAGTGTGTTTAAAAGCAAGCAGGTCTGTGAAGTGCAGAACGCATTGGTGTGGCCTCCTTTTCCAGTAACAAGCTGTGTGATGTAAGCCAAGTTCCTTAACCTCTCTGTGTCTCAGTTTTTTTGTCTATAGAAGAAGGGATTGGAGTGAATGCATTCCTAACCACTTTCAGTTCTAGAGTCTTATGACTCTGTAAGAAGAGATTAAAAAGCAGTCAATTACAAATTAATAATGTAAACAAATTGTACAGATGCATATTTTAAATCCTTAAGAGAATAATTTCTTCAAAGACACTCATTTACATATAAATTATGTATAAGTTAATCAAAACTCACAGAGTCACACAACTTTAGACATGAAAGAGACCTTAGCAATCAGTACTAACTGTTGTAAAACTGTACATTATACTTACATATGAATGTGCCCCTTTCCTTGTGAGTTCTTTGAGGCATAAATAGTCCTGTGTTTCTTTGTATCATTAGTACTTAGACCAGAACAGATATAGAGTAGATACTAAGACTAGTTAAATAAATATTGCAGATAAAGAAACAGAAACTCTGAAAAGTTCTGCTAAGTTGCCCCAAATCACACAGGTAGCTAGAATGAGACTTTGCCTCTTCTGAGACTCAACCCAGAGAGAGCTGGGTTTTTTTAAGGCCAAATTGAGATGGTTTTTCCAAGAAGCATCAGCAGCAGTAACATCTATGATGAAAAGAGGCCTTCTAAGGCCTTTAAGGCAGGCCAAATAAAACTGAGCAGAGAGTAAGGCCCACAATACATATTCCATAATTATTCATTGACAGATTTAAACCTGAATCAAGTTACCCACCTTCTTAAAGGAAATAAAATTTTATTTCCATGGTAGCTGTCCTTAGGATGGCCACCTTTATTTCTTCTCTGCTTGTATCACAAGCTACTCCCCCATCAAGAGATGAAGTCTATTCCTCCACACCCTTGAATCTAGCCCAGCCTGTCACTGCTTTGACGAATAGAGTTCAATAAGAGCAATACTGCATCAGTTTGGGTCCTGATCTTTAGGAAGATAGCAACTTTTGCCGTGGTCTCTTGGAGGCTGAAGCTGTCATTTACAAGGTTCGGCGTCCCTGGTGAAGCACCGCCCCCACGCCCCCGCCCCCAGGCTACCAGGCATGTGAGAAAGCCATCTTGAACTCTCCACCTCAGCTCAGCTTCTAGCTAAATATCGCAAAGTGACAGCAGTCGATGACATGTGGTGTAAAGGACACAGTTGAATCCTAGTTGAATTCGTGGCAGAGAAAATCTTGAGACAAAATAAAAGATGGTAGTTTCAGGTCACTTGGTTTTGGGATAGCTTATTTGCAGTCATAAATAACCGAAACAATTCCTTGTTTTAAAAGTATATAATTCTACATTTTCCATAAATGAAAAATTTTCTCATCTCCTATTCTTATCCCAGATTAACACAATTTAGAAAGATTTAATAATGCTGACCAGTTCCAAGTTTTGCTATTTTAAGAATTTGCCCAGGATGTCAACATTAAGAAAAGCTACTATTTATTTTATAGAAAGGGAGTTTTAAAATGGTATTCATTGTGTATATAAGCTATAATATCAATTTTTTCCCAATAAATGTAGGCTTACCTTTTATAAAGAAGTCAATTGATGCAGTACAAACTTGCCTTGCACAGGTGTATTTGTTTGGCAAAAAGTATTTAAAGAGGACGACTGTCATTTATAGCCTGAGTACTATCGTTTTCCTTCTTCCTCTTTTACTAACCCCTGATTTACTGTTTCTATTTTCTCTCCAAATACTTAATTCTCTTATATACGGATTCTTTCAGAAAACCTTTATTGCCTCCCTACTGCATTCCTGACACAGTCCTAAGCACTGGTGAAAAAGCCATGATGACTAAGAGCTAGACGTGTCCCTCCAGGTGCTCACATCCTATTAGGGAAGACAAGTTAATAAACAGGGCCCATGGAGTAGAGTAACTACGAAAATGTACTAAAATGGAATAAATACAAAGGAGAATGGGGACCTAGAGATGACAACAGTGCCTACAAGGGTAAGGAAATTATTCCAGAGAAGGTGAATTTGGATCTTAAGAAATAAATTTTGCAGACAAAGAAATGGTAGATGACAGTTGAGGCAGACATTTGCAAAAGCTTGAAAAAGTATGGAAAAAATGGCAAAACTTCCATTGTGGATGTACCAAAGTGGGGAAGGCAGGGGAATAACAAGAGATAAATAATAGATTATGGTAGAGATGAGCTGACGAGCTGGGGGCACAGAGTGAAGAACTCCTATGCCATAAACTTACAGTCAGTTGGCCTTTGCCCAGTGCTCCCTCTGGGGCTTTCTGACTGGGTAGCATACTTATCACTATCTACAGCTGATTAGACCAGAGCACATACCTGCTCAAAGTCAGTCCATCCTTTGGCTTCATTGTGACCAAGCAGATTCTCTATCTCAGACATTTGTCTTAAGATATATGGTCAGTGACTCTGCCTGACCATACAGTATTATACACTGGATCAAATGATCATGGAGACATGCGGTCAGCTCTGATCTCATGACAAGCTAAAGCCACAAGTAAGTTAATGATGCAGCGCAGCAGAAAGGCTGCAGGCCTTGCAAAGTCTGTGGATAAGAAAATGGAGCTGTGAAGCTCAGAGAGGCAGAAATGAAGGACCAGGCAGTCAGAGTGAAAGTGAGAGTGAGAGAGGCATTGACCCACAAAGAGAACCATGGCGAGGAGATCATTTCTGAGAGGAAGGTATGGGACCGGACAGTTAGGTCGAATATAGTACAAACGTCAGCCAAATGAGGACTCGGTTTTACCCATTGGATTTGAGAATTTCTACTGACCTCAGAAAGAATGTAGTTTCAGGGGACATGTGGCCAGAATTCTAGACTTTACCATTAGGAGTTCTGAGTTTACATGGAGGGTCTATGAAATAAGGCAGATGCAGCATGATGGATGCCAATGACATTCTATCAACTGGTGAGGCCGTGGGAAATGGCTGCAAGGATGAGAGAATTCAAAACATGTTCAAAAAGGCCACCCCTCTCTAAGGGGTACGATGATCTTCCCTTTCCTCCACTCTATATCTCCTAATTGAGGAGGAATTGAGCTCTGCATTCTGCTTTGCATTCTCCTGAGATCTGTTGCCTTCTCTTTTTTTTTTTTTTTTTTTTTTCCTTGCGTTATGCGGGCCTCTCACTGTTGTGGCCTCTCCCATTTGCGGAGCACAGGCTCCGGACGCGCAGGCTCAGTGGCCATGGCTCACGGGCCCAGCCGCTCCGCGGCACGTGGGATCTTCCCGAAACGGGGCACGAACCTGCGTCTCCTGCATCGGCAGGCGGACTCTCAAGCACTGCGCCACCAGGGAAGCCCTGTTGCCTTCTCTTTTGTTCATGCTCACAACTAATGTGGGTAAGCCTGATGGATCAACTTCATCTATGTAAAACTAAGCAAGTCCCCACTGTAGTCTGACTACCATTCATATATTGAAAGATTAGGTGCAGGACCTCAGAAAACTTTACCTTTCAAAGAAACTTGTGTAGCCTGGGGCTGTGGAGAGATGGAGTGCCATGAGCTGTGTTCTGCATTTTGATTTTTCTACCACTGGGATCCTTAGAGTGTGGCTACATTCCCTCTAGGCTGTGGCCACATATCTAGTAGAACAAATGCTGGCAACATAACGAGACTTATTTTCTTGTTGCTGGTACAGCAGTTGATGCCTTATTCATAGCAGTTCTTGGTTCCTCTTTCCTCTGGTGATATTGTTCCCCAACAAGAGCAGGAAGAGTGAGTGTGACAAGTAATCTATACGAGCACCAGTTATCTTGAAGAGGGTCCACAAGCAATTTGAGAACTGCTGCTTGTTGTAATATCACATTCCATTAGTTACCCTCAAAGAATCTAGGAGCTAAAATCTTTCAGGGAAACAGCTCTTGCTTTTAGAACAAGAAGTAGAAATCTACTTATTTTCCATCTCAGTTGTGAAGGAGAAATGAGAAAAGAAAAAAAAAAAACCAAGCAAGGAGTGATGATCAAACAAATGAAAAACAAAACAAAATAAAACCCAACAACAAAAGAATGTCCTCTGAGAAAGCTTGGAGTTGAGTTTTATTTGTTTATTACTGGCTGAGATATAAAGGAAGTTAAAAAAATAGAGCTGCCTTCTTTCGTTAATATATTAGCCAAATATAGCAAGTCCGACTGTCCTTTGCTAACCACCAGGGTGCACCAGTGCACACACTATTCCAAACTTCTAACAAGATCAGTGGTTGTCGCCAATCAAAAAAAGGGCAGAAGACCTAAATAGGCATTTCTCCAAAGAAGACATACAGATGGCCAAGAGGCACATGAAAATATGCTCAGCATTACTAATTACTAGAGAAATGCAAATCAAAACTACAGTGAGGTATCACCTCACACCGGTTAGAATGGGCATCACCAGAAAATATACAAACAGCAAATGCTGGAGAGGGTGTGGAGAAAAGGGAATCCTCTTGCACTGTTGGTGGGAATGTAAATTGATACAGCCACAAAAAATGCTTTTCTGATTTTTTTTTTTTTTTCAAATTTTGTTTCTGATGCCAACTCCTCTGGCTTAGGTGTAGTTCCTCTTTTGAGAACAAATTTGAATTTTAAAGCATTCCAGTAGGTGCAGATCAGTGTTTAGCAAAGTGTGGGCTGAAGACCACTCCTATCAGAATCACCCGGAGTGCTTGTCAAAAAAAATGTGAATTCTTGGACCCAAGACCCAATATTTGCCGAATTAGAATATTCGGATGTGGGGTTCTGGGCCTCTACATTTTTAACTAAGTCTTCATGACTTTTATACACATTAAGGTTTAGTGGGTATAAAATTTAGGTTTAAATCACTGATTTAGAAAATTCAAAGAGTTCACAGTAGGTGTAATTGTTTCAACCAGGCAAAACAGCCATTGGTTCATTGATTGATTGATTGATTAGTATAAATCTCACATTTTTCTCTGACACTTTGAACAGACTTTGTTTTTTCATTCAAACTGAGTCAAAGTTAAAATCTGCTCAGTCAGTCAAAACTGAGGACCAAGTCAATAAATCAAAATCCAATCATGTAACCAATCTCAGAAATCTTATTTGACTGAAAAATGACATTGAAAACACCCCATACACAAAGTTTGTCAAAATAGTTGAATTGGTTTATGAGTGCAGAAACAACCTCAAAACAAGATCCTAGATATATTTAGGTTTATTCTAAACTCTTCAGTTGCAAATATTGATACATGCAGGTCACTCAGGACCTATTTGTTGCTAAATCTGAGAGTCTCTTTCCAGTATTTAACTTACTTGATTTCTCAGCCGTCAGTTGACATTGTGGAATGCCCCCTCCTTTTTGAAATGGCCTCTTTCCTTGGCTTCTATGATTCCATACTGTAGGAGTGAAGGCAATGCTTCTGCTGCAGTAGATATACCCCTAAATCTTGGTGGCTTAACACAAAAGAAGTTTATTTCTCACTCTGTAAAATCCAATAGTGTTTTCCCTCAGGGGATGAGGAGAGCTTCTGGCTTCCTCTAGGTGTTGACATTGAGCCACTGGATGGTGAAGAGAGATCATTATGGGAGATTTCTATGCATCAGCTTTGAAAGTGGCCTTCAACACTTTTGCTCCCATTCCATTAATCAGAGCTTAATCATATGGTAAGACCGAACTTCCTGGTAGGCTGGGAAAAATAGTCTAGAAAGAAGAGGAAGCAGATTGATGTTCAGATAAAAATCTCTGCCAAATAAACTGTTCTTGTTTTCTTCCTAAGACTTTGCATGCTCTTTTCTCAGATGCATTACCCAGTCCTTGAACATTGATTTTCCTCCTGGCTCTGTTCTAAGTCTGCTACTCTTTTTGGTCTCCAAACTATCCGTGGTCAGTATCGTTCTGTCTCATGGCTTTAATGTACATGTCTAGCCCAGGTAGCCCCCAAAGCAAAGTCAAATTGCTACTGAAACTCTATGCCTCAGTATCTCAAAGCTGCTTCCCACTAGCTATCTATTTTATATTTGGTAGTGTATATATGTCCATGCAACTCTCTCACTTTGTCCCAGCTTCCCCTTTGACCCTTCCCCCACCCCGTATCCTCAAGTCCATTCTCTAGTAGGTCTGCATCCTTATTCCCGTCTTGCCCCGAGGTTCTTTATGAACTTTTTTTTTTAGATTCCATTTATATGTGTTAGCATATGGTATTTGCTTTTCTTTTTATGACTTACTTCACTCTGTATGACAGACTCTAGGTCCATCCACCTTACTACAAATAACTCAATTTCATTTCTTTTTATGGCTGAGTAATATTCCATTGTATATATGTGCCACACCTTCTTTATCCATTCATCTTTTGATGGACACTTAGGTTGCTTCCATGTCCTGGCTACTGTAAATAGAGCTGCAATGAACACTGTGGTACATGACTCTTTTTGAATTATGGTTTTCTCAGGGTATACGCCCAGTAATTGGATTGCTGGGTTGTACAGTAGTTCTCTTTTTAGTTTTTTAAGGAACCTCCATACTGGTCTACATAGTGGCTGTATCAACTTACATTCCCACCAACAGAGCAAGAGGGTTCCCTTTTCTCCACACCCTCTCCAGCATTTATTGTTTGAAAATTTTTGGATGAGGGCCATTCTGACTGGTGTGAGATGATAATATCTCATTGTAGTTTTGATTTGCATTTCTCTAATGGTTAATGATGTTGAGCATTTTTTCATGTGTTTGTTGGCAATCTGTATACCTTCTTTGGAGAAATGTCTATTTAGGTCTTCTGCCCATTTTTTTTTTTGTTATTGAGCTGCATCAGCTGCTTGTAAATTTTGGAGATTAATCCTTTGTCAGCTGCTTCTTTTGCAAATACTTCCTCCCACTCTGAGGGTTGTCATTTCCTCTTACCTATGGTTTCCTTTGCTGTGCAAAAGCTTTTAAGTTTCATTAGGTCCCATTTGTTTATTTTTATTTCCTTTTCTCTAGGAGGTGGGTCAAAAAGGATCTTGCTGTGATTTATGTCATAGAGTGTTCTGCCTATGTTTTCCTCTAACAGTTTGAGAGTGTCTGGCCTTCCATTTAGGTCTTTAATCCATTTTGAGTTTATTTTTGTGTATGGTGTTAGGAAATGTTCTAATTTCATTCTTTTACATGTAACTGTCCAGTTTTCCCAGCACCACATATTGAAGAGGCTGTCTTTTCTCCACTGTATATTCTTGCCTCTCTTATGAAAGATAAGGTGACCATATGTGCATGGGTATATCACTGGGCTTACTATCCTGTTCCATTTATCTATATTTCTGTTTTTGTGCCAGTACCATACTGTCTTGATTACTGTAGCTTTGTAGTATAGTCTGAAGTCAGGGAGCCTGATTCCTCCAGCTCTGTTTTTCTTTCTTATAATTGCTTTGACTATTTGGGGTCTTTGTGTTTCCACACAAATTGTGAAATTTTTGTTCTAGTTCTGTGAAAAATGCCAGTGGTAGTTTGATAGGGATTGCATTGAATCTGTAGAATGTTTTGGGTAGCATAGTCATTTTCACAATGCTGATTCTTCCAATCTAAGAATATGGTATATCTCTCCATCTATTTGTATCATCTTTAATTTCTTTCATCAGTGTCTTATAATTTTCTGCCTACAGGCCTTTTTGTGTGTGTGTGTGTGTGTGTGTGTGTGTGGTACACAGGCCTCTCACTGTTGCGGCCCCTCCTGATGTGAAGCACAGGCCCCAGACGCGCAGGCTCAGTGGCCACGGCTCACGGGCCCAGCCGCTTCGCGGCATGCGGGACCCTCCCGGACTGGGGCACAAACCCGTGTCCCCTGCATCAGCAGGCGAACTCTCAACCACTGAGCCACCAGGGAAGCCCTGCTTACAGGCCTTTTGTCTCTTTAGATAGGTTTATTCCTAGATATTTTATTCTTTTTGTTGCAATGGTAAATGGGAATGTTTTCCTAATTTCACTTTCAGATTTTTCATAATTAGTGTGTAGGAATGCAAGAGATTTCTGTTCATTAATTTTGTGTCCTGGTACTTTACCAAATTCATTGATTATCTCTCGTAGTTTTCTGGTAGCATCCTTATGATTCTCTATGTATAATATCATGTCATCTGCAAACAGTGACAGCTTTACTTCTTCTTTTCCAATTTGGATTCCTTTTATTTCTTTTTCTTCTCTGTTTGCTGTGGCTAAAACTTCCAAAACTATGTTGAATAATAGTGGTGAGAGTGGGCAACATTGTCTTGTTCCTGATCTTAGTGGAAATGGTTTCAGTCTTTCACCATTGAGGACAATGTTGGCTGTGGGTTTGTCATATATGGCCTTTATTATGTTGAGGTAAGTTCCCTCTATGCCTACTTTCTGCAGGGTTTTTATCATAAATGGGTGTTGAATTTTGTCAAAATCTTTCTCTGCATCTATTGAGATGATCATATGGTTTTTCTCCTTCAATTTGTTAACATGGTGTATCACATTGATTGATTTGAATATATTGAAGAATCCTTTCATTCCTGGGATAGACTCCACTTGATCATGGTGTATGATCCTTTTAATGTGCTGTTGGATTCTGTTTGCTAGTATTTTGTTGATTTTTGCATCTATGTTCATTAGTGATATTGGCCTGTGATTTTCTTTCTTTGTGACATCTTTGCCTGGTTTTGGTATAAGGGTGATGGTGGCCTCGTAGAATGAGTTTGGGAGTGTTCCTCCCTCTGCTATATTTTGGAAGCATTTGAGAAGGAAAGGTGTTAGCTCTTCTCTAAACGTTGGATAGAATTCGCCTGTGAAGCCATCTGGTCCTGGGCTTTTGTTTGTTGGAAGATTTCAAATCACAGTTTCAATTTCAGTGCTTGTGATTGGTCTGTTCATATTTTTTCTCTTCCTGGTTCAGTCTCGGAAGGTTGTGCATTTCTAAGAATTTGTCCATTTCTTCCAGGGTGTCCATTTTATTGGCATATAGTTACTTGCAGTAATCTCTCATGATCCTTTGTATATCTGCAGTGTCAGTTGTTATCTCTCCTTTTTCATTTCTAATTCTTTTGATTAGAGTCTTCTCCCTTTTCTTCTTGATCACTGCTGTGGCCTCTCCCGCTGTGGAGCACAGGCTCCGGACGCGCAGGCCCAGCGGCCATGGCTCACGGGCCCAGCCGCTCTGCGGCATGCGGGATCCCCCCGGACCGGGGCACGAACCCGCTTCCCCTGCATCGGCAGGCGGACTCCCAACCACTGCGCCACCAGGGAAGCCCCTCTAATTCTTTTGAGTTGAGTTTTCTCCCTTTCTTTCTTGATGAGTCTGGCTAATGGTTTATCAATTTTGTTTATCTTCTCAAATAACCAGCTTTTAGTTTTATTGATCTTTGCTATTGTTTCCTTCATGTCTATTTCATTTATTTCTGATGTCACCTTTATGATTTCTTTCCTTCTGCTAACTGGTTTTTTTGTTCTTCTTTCTGTAATTGCTTTTAGTGTAAGGTTATGTTGTTTGAGTTGTTTCTTGTTTCTTGAGGTAGGCTTGTATTGCTATAAACTTCCCTCTTAGAACTGCTTTTGCTGCATCCCATAGGTTTTGGGTTGTGTTTTCATTGTCATTTTTTTCTAGGTATTTTTTGATTTCCTCTTTGATTTCTTCAGTGATCTCTTTGTTATTAAGTAGTGTGTTATTTAGCCTCTATGTGTTTGTATTTCTTACAGATTTTTTCCTGTAATTGATATCTAGTCTCATAGCGTTGTGGTCAGAAAAGATACTTGATATGATTTCAATTTTCTTATATTTACCAAGGCTTGATTTGTGATCCAGGATATGATCTATCCTGGAGAATGTTCCATGAGCGCTTGAGAAGAATGTGTATTCTGTTGTTTTTCGATGGAATATCCTCTAAATATCAATTAAGTCCATCTTCTTTAATGTATTTAAAGCTTGTGTTTCCTTATTTATTTTTATTTTGGATGGTCTGTCCATTGGTGAAAGTGGGGTGTTAAAGTCCCCTACTATGACTGTGTTACTGTCGATTTCTCCTTTTATGGCTGTTAGTATTTGCCTTATGTATTGAGGTGCTCCTATGTTGGGTGCATAAATATTTATAATTGTTATATCTTCTTCTTGGATCGATCCCTTGATCATTATGTAGTGTCCTTCTTTGTCTCTTCTAATAGTCTTTATTTTAAAGTCCATTTTGTCTGATATGAGTACTGCTACTAGAGCTTTCTTTTGATTTCCATTTGCATGGAATACCTTTTTCCATCCCATCACTTTCATTCTGTATGTGTCCCTTGGTCTGAAGTGGGTGTCTTGCATTTGTAATAAAGCTGGTTTGGTGGTGCTGAATTCTCTTAGCTTTTGCTTGTCTGTAAAGGTTTTAATTTCTCCAAATCTGAATGAGATCCTTGCTGGGTAGAGTTATCTTGGTTGTAGGTTTTCCCACTTCATCACTTTAAATATGTCCTTCCACTCCCTTCTGGCTTGCAGAGTTTCTGCTGAAAGATTGTTAACCTTATGGGGATCCCCTTATGTGTTATTTGTTGTTTTTCCCTTGCTGCTTTTAATATTTTTTCTTTGTATTTAATTTTTGATAGTTTGATGAATATGTTTCTTGGCCAGTTTCTCCTTGGATTTATCCTGTATGGGACTCTCTGTGCTTCCTGGACTTGACTAAATATTTCCTTTCCCATATTAGGGAAGTTTTCAACTATAATCTCTTCAAGTATTTTCTCCGTCCCTTTGTTTTTCTCTTCTTCTTCTGGGACCCCTATAATTCGAATGTTGGTGCGTTTAATGTTGTCGTAGAGGTCTCTGAGACTCTCCTCAATTCTTTTCATTCTTTTTTCTTTATTGTGCTCTGCAGTAGTTATTTCCACTATTTTATCTTCCAGGTCACTTATCCATTCTTCTCCCACAGTTACTCAGCTATGGATCCCTTCTAGAGAATTTTTAGTTACATTTATTGTGTTTTTCATCACTGCTTGTTTGCTTTTTAGTTCTTCTAGGTCCTTGTTAAACGTTTCTTGTATTTTCTCCATTCTATTTCCAAGATTTTGGATCATCTTAACTATCATTATTCTGAATTCTTTTTCAGGTAGAGTGCCTATTTCCCCTTCATTTGTTAGGTCTGGTGGGTTTTTGCCTTGCTCCATCATCTACTGTGTTTTTCTCTCTCGTCTCATTTTGCTTAACTTACTGTGTTTGGGGTCTCTTTTTCTCAGGCTGCTGGCTCATAGTTCCCGTTGTTTTTGGTGTCTGCCCCCAGTGGATAAGGTTGGTTCAGTGAGTTGTGTAGGCTTCCTGGTGGAGGGGCTAGTGCCTGTGTTCTGGTGGATGAGGCTGGATCTTATCTTTCTGATGGGCAAGTCCATGTGTGGTGGTGTGCTTTGGGGTGTCTGTTGAGCTATTATGATTTTAGGCAGCCTCTCTGCTAATGGGTGGCGTTGTTTTCTTGTCTTGCTAGTTGTTTGGCATAGGGTGTCCAGTGCTGTAGCTTGCTGGTCTTGAGTGAAGCTGGGTGCTGGTGTTGAGATGGAGATCTCTGGGAGATTTTCATTGTTTGATATTACGTGGAGCTGTGAGGTCTCTTGTGGACCAGTGTCCTGAAGTTGGCTCTTTCACCTCAGTGACACAGCCCTGACGTCTGGCTGGAGCACCAAGAGTGTGTCATCCACGCGGCTTGGAATAAAAGGGAGAAAAAAAAGAAGGAAAGAAAAAAGAAGATAAAATAAAATTTATTAAAATAAAAAATACTTATTAAAATTTTTTTAAGTAATAAAAAAAAAGAAAGAAAGAAGAGAGCAACCAAACCAAAAAACAAGTCCAACAATTGTAATCAGCACTAAAAACTATACTAAAAAACAAATAAAGAAAAAAAAACCTGGAGAGACAGAACTCTAGGACAAATAGTAAAAGCAAAGCTATACAGACAAAATCACACATGGGAGCATACACGTACACATTCACAAAAAGAGAAAAAGGGGAAAAATATATATATATCTATCTTTGCTCCCAAAGTCCACCTTCTCAATTTGGGATGATTCGTTGTGTATTCAGGTATTCCACTGATGCAGGGCACATTTAATTGATAGTGGAGCTTTAATCCGCTGCTCCTGAGGCTGCTGAGAGAGATTTCCCTTCCTCTTCTTTGTTCGCACAGCTCCTAGGGTTCAGCTTTGGGCTTGGCTTTGCCTCTGCATGTAGGTCGCCTGAAGGCGTCTGTTCTTCGCCCAAACAGGATGGGGTTAAAGGAGGCGCTGATTCCTGGGCTCTGGCTCACTCAGGCTTGGGGGAGGGAGGGGTACGGATGCGGACGAGCCTGCGGCAGCAGAGACCAGCATGACGTTGCACCAGCCTGAGGCGCGCCATGCCTTCTCTCGGTGAAGTTGTCCCTGGATCATGGGACCCTGGTGGTGGCGGGCTGCACAGACTCCCGAGAGGGAAGGTGTGGACAGTGACCTGTGCTCGCACACAGGTTTCTTGGCGGCGGCAGCAGCAGGCTTAGCGTCTCATGCCCATCTCTGGGGTCTGTGCTGATGGCCGCGGCTCGCGCCCGTCTCTGTAACTCCTTTAAGTGGCGCTCTTAACCCCCTCTCCTCGCGCACCAGGAAACAAAGAGGCAAGAAAAAGTCTCTTGTCTCTTCGGCAGGTCCAGACTTTTTCCTGGACTCCCTCCAGGCTAGCCGTGGTGCACTAGACCCCTTCAGGCTATGTTCACGCCGCCAACCCCAGTGCTCTCCCTGCGATCCGACCTCCGAAGCCCGAGCCTCAGCTCCCAGCCCCTCCCTCCCTGGCAGGTGAGCAGACAAGCCTCTCGGGCTGTTGAGGGCCGGTCGGCACGGATCCTCTGTGCGGGAATCTCTCCGCTTTGCCCTCCGCACCCCTGTTGCTGTGCTCTCCTCCGCGGCTCCGAAGCTTCCCCCCTCTGCCACCCGCAGTCTCTGCCCGCGAAGAGGCTTCCTAGTGTGTGGAAACCTTTCCTCCTTCACAGCTCCCTCCCACTGGTGCAGGTCCCGTCCCTATTCTTTGTCTCTGTTTTTTCTTTTTTCTGTTGCCCTACCCAGGTACGTGGGAAGTTTCTTGCCTTTTGGGAGGTCTGAGGTCTTCTGCCAGCGTTCGGTAGGTGTTCTGTAGGAGTTGTTCCACATGTAGATGTATTTCTGATGTATTTGTGGGGAAGAAGGTATCTCCACGTCTTACTCTTCCTCCATCTTGAAGCTTCTCCAGCTGTATCTTTTGTACTCACTACTGTATCTCCAAAGTTCTTAGTGGGCCCTCAGAAATTTGTTGGTGAATGAATAAAGTAATTAAGTGAGAAGCTCAACCAGCTAATATCGCATTTCTGCATAGTCTAGAATGAAAATGGCTGCTTATGTACCTTAATTAAATCCTCTATGAAACAATTCTCCCAAAGTCCACCTTCTGCTGGCATCTGGACTTTAGCACCTCCAATCACTTTCTCTGATGAAAAGAGCAGAACTGCTCTTTGTTCTCCTGCTCTTGTTCATTTCCATTATGATCAACCTCCTCAACGAACTCTGGCAAAGTGGAGGAATGATTTCCATAACACCTTCCGGAAGAACAAAATAAAGGAAATCAGAGAGACATCTGTGCATTGTTTATACCTGCATTAGCCTTTCCTGAGTTGTAAATTACTTAGCAACAGCTGGGCAAGAGAGAAGGGCAAGCTCTTGTATTTGAAAATGGAGGTATGAACATAACAACCAATTCAGTGCTTTTAAGTTTTATCATCCACAAAGTTATAGTGTCTTTATTACTTAGAATTGGTAATTATAATACTAATCAGGAGACATCATCATATTGCATACATGCATAAAGCAAGTAAAGTAAATTCTAAAAATATCAAGCGACTTTAGAAAACTTAAATGGAGAAAATGTGTACCCTATGTGGATGCTGGTTTGTTCCACTCTGATCCCCCTCCAGGATGAAAGATTTATTCTCCAGCTGGGGAGAGCTGTCTGCCTGTCTAGATATTGCCTTGACTGAAGAGCGCCAACCTTGCCTAAGGTCACAACTCTTTCGCAGGGCAGCTTGCTCCACTGACTGGTTGACTTGGGGAAGTAACAGCCTGGGCCTACTGACCCAACGTGAAACAACTCTTAAGGACTCCCGGCTAAATTTGGAGCTTCCAGGGGGGTTGGTTGAGGCCTTGATTTGAATGCATCAAAGCCCCAATTCTCCCTCTGTCCAATACTGGTTCCTTTTCTCTCCCCACTGTTGATCCCAGGAATACTCCCTAATAAACTTCCTTCCTGCAACTTCATTGCAGATTCTGCAACACAAGCTTTCTATTATTAGGCTGGAAATTTTGTCTTAGATGTGAATTTGCTTCATTGTTATCCAGTGAGTTCTGGAAGGTATACTGGGGAGATTAAATATGATTTGTTTTATGAGAATGGCAAGGGGGTAAGGTTGGTTTGCGGATGGGGGTGGGAACTGGAGCACAAGGCAGTGGACAGACTGACTCTGATAAACCTTTAGCTTCCTAAGTGGCCTGTGAGTTGTGCTATTAGAAGAAACCCTCTCCTGCCTTGGACCTATAAGAACCTGTGTGGCAGTTCCTATAACTTCGCTTTTATGTTTTATCTATACTTTGTTTACTGACATATCTGAGCACAATAATCTCCATTTAATATAAAACTGATTCCAGTTATGAGAACTTATTATGTTCCAGGGACTGGGCAAAATGATCTACGAGAAATCTTGACATACTTTCTGGATCTTGAAAAAAATACTTGTACAACGTGTTTTTTTTCTATTTATTATATTTTGTTGTATTTAAATTCTTTAGAAATTGGCAATTCGTTTAAAGACTAATTAGACTAATCCTTCTTAATTAGAATAATTGACTAATAACAAAACTCATGCCTTACACTCGCCATGTAGCAGGATATCAAGTGCATCAAGGAGTCAGTGTTTAGGCTCTAGAGCTCAGCGATGAGACCAGGTCTCATGGGAGAGAGCCGTCTATGCCAGCCTGCTGAATCTATGACATTCTTGTTAGTATGCCCTAGTGTCATTGCTGTTGCAACTACTTCTGGTTTATCAGTGAAGGAGAGAGTTAGTTGCCCACTCATAAAGGGAGGGGCACAGTCAAAAGACCAAGAACCACATCAAACTAGGAAAGAATAACATAATTAAACAAACACAAATGGCTTGGAGAGCAGAATGTAGAGGTGATTGCAAATCTTCAAATAAAAGAATAGATTAAGTGTGGGTATGAGCAGATCTCTCTGTGAAGAACAGGGAACCGGCAAGAGGGACTCAAATTAGCAACTCACTTCATTTTGGCATTTGTGGAGTCACCACTGTATGGATTCCTGGCACTGTGCTACAGTCCCTGCCCTAGAAGAGTCAACAGTGGGGACCGATGGATACAGACATGGTATCACTATCCTAAGGCAAGTACTGACCGAGGAGTGAATAGAGGGGGTCAATACAATTCTGGAAACTAGGACCTATGTCCAGGAGCAGTTGAGCCGGTTCTCTCTCTGGGCTTTTAAAAGGTTATTTCAGGGTATTTCTTAGGGAAAAATATACCCTTACACTGATCTATTGAGTTATGTTTTCCAAATAATTTGCTTAAGAAAATCTTTGTGCTTAAGTAAGAGACTGCTGGGAGGAAATATAACTTTCTTCTCCTATTGACAGCAGGTTTACCAAAATCATCTACTGTGAGCACAACTTTATCCACCCACAAAAGAGACTGCAGTCAGAACTATCTTTCAATAAAAATAAGCCTTCTATTTTTTGCACATATTTGTATAATGTGGTTGAAAATCACCCCGCACTTCTCTCTTATGTATTTATACCTGTAGCAAGTCCCTGAGATCTGAGAAGTTTCCACCACATCTTGGAGGAAGCAGGAGAACAGGTAGAGGAGGGGCAGGAGGAAATAAAGTTACTGATTTCAAGATGCCCGCACCTCAGACAGGAGGCAAAGGTGCAACTGTGGGATTTGTGTTGCCTTATTTTCTGTTATCTGTTCTTCTAATTAAAAAAAAATATATATTTGGAGAGGGGAGGAGATGGCTTTTAGCAGATTAGCTTTTTTTTCTTTTTTTGAGACTGTGCCTTATAAATAATAATATTTCCACATGTAGGAATCAGTATGAACAGAGAGCAGAGGCTTGAGATGTACACAGTCTTGGGTTTAGATCCTGGCTCTGCCACTTACCAACTATTGCTGTAAAAGTTCATATCCAACACCAATTAATTTAGTACCTGTAAGTAGCCATGTATCAGGTTCCTGAGTTCTATGTGTGCAAAGGAAGCAATGGCATAAGAACTATATTTATTTATAATCTGTATTATTTTTGTAAATATATACATATTGTAAATATATATTGTAAGTATATATATATTTACTACATAAATGTTTATATATATATATATATATATATATATATATAAACACAGAGAGAGTGTATATATATATATATATATTTATACACAGAGAGAGAGAGAGAGAGAGAGAGAATTTTAGTTTTTGTTTGGCTTTGATTTGTTTCAAATAAGAACGACTAAGTAGTTTTAGGATTTAAATATCAATGATTTAAGTCACAGTTGCCCTTTCCTATATTATTCCTTTTTAAAATGCATTGTCACCTAATCAGCAGACTATACTAAGTCCTCTGATTATGTTTTTTTAAAAACACTTTTCAAGAAGTTTATAAAGATATGCAACTGTACTATTCAAATGGAGGTAAACTACCAGAGATGTGGGAATGGGTCAGGCTTGGGGTGGAGGGAGGGGATGGCAATCATTATACCAGCAGCCTAGGACAAGTGTCATTACTGCAAACAACCACTAAATCCATCTCTGCTTATCCTAGTAGACCAGGCCAAAAAGAGCAAAGACAATGAGATATGAAGTAAACCTATTAGGGAAGAGGTAGTATTTCTTGGTAACAATGCTACAAGAAACTTATGATACATATCCTAATATAAGAGACAGGCAGTTATATTTGCTGTATAAAACAGGAGAAACTCAAATAAAAATGGTTTAGACAAATTAGCAGCTATTTCTCTCTTATGTAAAGTTAGGTCAGACATAGTGAATCCCAGGCTTACTTGGAGAATCCTTATGGTGTCACCAAGGACTCAGGTTCCTATTTTCTGATCCATCATCCTCAAGATGTATGGTTTTCATCTTTTGGTCCAAGACAGCTACTGGAGCACCCACAATCACATCTGAGTTTCAGGCTGTCAGCAAGAAGGAGTAAGGCACAAAACTCATTTGTCTCTTCCCATTGACGAAAGCTTTCTGGAAGTCTCACCAAACACTTCCTCATCTATTTTATTGACTAGAATTTAGTCACATGCTACATCACATAGGAAGGTAGGGTTGGCTGTGAAATGCAGTCTTCTTCTGGGTAGTAATGAATACCACTAAAAATATCTGATAAGCAACTGGTTGTCTCTGCCACAGACAGAGAATAACAAAATGCACAATGTCTTCAACGACCATTTTACAGAAAATTCAAATAGGGTTTCTATAGAAATACATCACCAGAGACAAGAGAACATAATCCTTTGACCACAAAATATTGGTGCATTTACACCCCCTTAGCCCAGGTCTCTGGGAGTTTAGGAGAAATGAATGCTGAAGCTCCAGAGAGATAATTACATATATAATGTGTTACTCTAGTTCAAGTGATCAGTTCTCCAGGGACCAACCTACTTTAAAAAAAAATGAAGTTCCTATAGGGAAAACAGAAATCTAGTTTTTATTCAGGAGATGTAATCAATACATAGCCTTCTAACAATACAGGCAATAGGCACACAAAACTTTTGCCTGCGG
>NW_006797498.1:225791-240001 GCF_000442215.2 Lipotes vexillifer | reverse complement strand
AGGGAAAGTGCTTTGTTCAAAGTAAATATTTATGTAGTCTGTGTATCTGGAGTTCTTCCTATCCTTTTAGATCTAAAAAGGATTGATTTGGGCCCCATTCCCTGGACTGTGGATGACAATTGCCCTTTCCAAGATAGTCATGAGCCCCAGAGGGACTTGTGCTCTCATGGTCACTTCTGGCTTTGGACATGTGCTTCCACTGTTGGCCCTGATTTTATGAATCGGATGGCTGTCTTGCTCATGTTGTTTCTCTCCCACTGTGTCGACTCTGAGGTAGGACATGGATATTTTCCTTATTTTCCACATACACAAAAAAATGCAACCCCCCACTTCACAAAATGAACCAACAAAAATAAGCAGACTCCCATACAAGGTAATTTTGTGTAGAAGACTTTCCTGAATTATATCAGAGTATACATCACATACAATAAACAAGTTCAAATTAAACTGTAGACATCTTTGGGATAAAAGTCCTTAAGCCACCATGCCACTGGGGACAGTTTCTTGGCAGCCTCATTCTCATTTCTACTTCATCTAATCCCTTCTCAGCCCCATACAATATTGCTGGCTTCTCGGCTCTCAAATACAGAGAGGTAAAGCTCTCTTTGGTCCTTATTCCCAAAGTTACCCTTGCATATTCAAGGTGAACTTGCATATTCAAGTTCCAATGAACAGCACAGCTGGATGGCAGTTGTGATTGCATGTAGCAGGTTTTGTAGGCATCATACCTGCATTGGACTATCTTTGGCCCATGGTCTGTTTTTAGGATCGTAGCAGTGAAAATGAGATGATGAATGTAAAAGGCAAATCACAGCATCTATAAGTGAATACATGGTAGTCATTTAATAAGTGTTAGGTATTATTATTATTATTATTAAAGTAACTATCTTCAATTGATACTGCTTCTCTCATTGAGAAAAATGTTGAGTTTTTCTATTCTTCTAGTTCAGAATAGTCTTAATTCGAACATAGAAGCCTCCAAAATGTGGATTTGGGGAAGGAGCCTGTCAGGGGTCATGGACAGCTAGTTCTCAGGATAGGTTGATTCTTGGGGTGATTTCATAGGAATGCCAGCTGTGTTTCTCCGTTACCATATTTCAGTGGTGGAATGCCACAGCTAACCATGCAATAGTCAAGCACATGAGCACTGAATATCAGTCAAGGAACTAATTCATCACTAAGGAAATGTAATAACTATCATTTAAAGTATCAAAGAGCTTCCTAAGCTGATTAATAATAATTTACCCTGAGCTTCACAACCCAAAATAAACAATAAAAAGTACAACCAACCAACATCTTGGAAATCACACACCTTTGAATCTTCACTTCTGTCCTTCACACTCTTGCCTCTTACTCCCTTCATTAATTTTCTCCCTTAATCTGTCCTGCTTTTTTCCCCCTTATTTTTCCTTTCTAAAAATTCTTCTGCCTCCTTAGATCCATTGCTTTAATTGATTATGAGTTGAGAACCGCAGTAGTTTACTTTTCCTTTGAACTAATTATGCATATTTAATAAATAATCAGTTTCACTTGTCAAAGTAGCTAGACTATTTTCCTCTGTAAATAAAGCGAAACTTCTTAAGTTATTTTTTACAGTCAAGTGATTTTCCATTCAGGATACTAATCTTTAAGAAAATGGTTTATGCATACTGGCCCAAATGTTTCTCCTCCAGGCTGTATCTTTCTCCCTCCCTGTGGTTTCTTGACTCTAGTTTTTCAAGTTATTTTTTATTCAACCATTTCTTGAAGACACTGAGGCAGATGCTGTGGATTAAATAAGATTTGGTGTGTAGCATATTTTGAGAGACAAGATATAAAAACACACAATACATATTTTAAGTAAGAGTTCAAGACATTCTATAAAAGTGTCCTATGGTATGTCCTATTAAGAGTTTTAACACTTAAATACAACAGACCCAGTTTAGTGATAAATTATATTGTCCTTAATTCCCTAGCAACAGACTAAATTCTAACAAAAGACACCAACCAACGCTCTTTCAAAGGAAAGCAACAAGTATAGAACGAGATCTGAAAAGGTGACACAGTCATGGATTATTATAACAGATTTACTCTGTATTCTAGATTTGCTATCTCTGGCACTCACTCAAAATAGAGTATCACTTAAAAGAAAAGTAATTCTTTCTTGAAATATATGACTAATATTTCATATAAAATGTTATTTTAGATGTAACAGTTAAGTACCTGAACTCAGTCAGGCAAAGATAGCAGTATTCTCTATGAAAGGAACTTAATGAAGAGAAACATAGGTACTTTTTTTTAATGTAGGAAGGAAAAAAATACTTTCTTAGGTTACTCTCTGGTTGTTGGATATGGGGAATAAATTACATGGCCTCAGAAAGTCCTTAACCAGGAAGAAGACAGCATCTTTCCTTTCTGACATCTTGGGGACAGGTGAGCTAGGCCGACCTCACTTCTCAAGACAATGTATGTTTTTGTCACCTTTGCACCTGGGAGGTTCACAGATCTGTGACCTCCTCTGAGATCACAGGTCATTGTGGAGATAGTCAGACAAGAATTGACAGACTTACATATATTTTTCATATAGCCACTTGAATTTTAACTTATTTTATTAGAAAAATATATTTCTATATGGAGAGCAGGGACAGGAATACAGGGTAGGAGAAATCAGTGTTCATATACCACCTGCAGTCCTCAAAAATATTGTTCCCCTGACTTAGTTAACAAAGGCAGTTTCTCAGAGACTTTGAACTACCTTGGGCATGAGGAGAGAGGGGGAAGGGGTAGAGGGTAGTGGCAAATAGAAATTTAGAAATTGTAGGCATTTAAGATGCTGAACAAGATGGTGCAGAAAAGGAAAATGGAATGAAGAAGAGAATGCTGGCTTGACCAGGGAGAGGAAATCGTAGAATTTCAGGACCTCTGGTTTAGAGAGCCATATCAATGATGGGTCCTGAAACTATGTGAGAATATTCTGTTTAGTGGGCCTGAGAAGTTTCTAATCTCTAGCATTTCTGTGTGTGTGTGTTGTGTATGTGTGCTTAAATATGTAATACATGCACACTTCAAATGTTTGAAAGGCCTACAAAGATATACAGTGAAAATATTCCTACAGTCACTGCCTCTAAGCCATCCAGGTCCCAATCTTGGAGGAAATTGATGTTACCAGTTTCTTGTGTATATTTCTAGAGATATTTGATGCATATATAATATGACTATATTTATTTTCTTCTGTTGCCAATATGGAGGAAGGGTTTTTGAGTCTACTGTGTTGATGATTTTGCTTATCAGTTAAGCCATCTGAAAGTTATGTGCACCCTCTGTAATAAAAGGCAAGCTCAGGACTGTTATAAGAATTGACTAGAATGCCAACTCGTTTTCCTGAGAGATAAAACAGAAAATGGAGAAGTAATTTGCTGAAAATGGAGCAATACGTGCAATTATTTTTTCCTGAGGATCACTGTTAGGAATCTGTATTTGTTTATATTATGGAAAGTATAAGGGCACTGTGCCTTGCCTCATGTTATAGGGGAGACATCACTGAATACAAGGGTAAAAGCGGAAAGGTAATGTGACCTAAGCAAAGAGGGACTTTCAGAGCTATGTTAGATTATAGTTTAGGTATATTTTTCAAGAATTATTGTGTAATATTCATTTTCAGAAATTCAGGAACTTAATTTCAAAGTCATGTCTGGAAAGAAGAAATGAGTAGCCTTGGACCTACTGAGCTCTTGCTCAATATGGCTATGGCTATGGTATAGCCTGTTCCTACCTTAAATTCCACTCCTCAAAGCCAGAAACTGTGCTTTATCTATCCTTGTATTTCTTACCTAGCCTAATGCTTAGAACTTGGTAGCTACTGTATAAATATGTGCTGAATGAGTGAATAGATGAGTACATTTATAAATAAATCAACCACCCATCAAACAATCTATGTTTAATTTCTGTACTTTTCAACAATGAGTATTTCTCTTTGAGCTTTGATGAAAATAGAAAAAAAGGTATAACTGTCCAGTTTTTAATACTTCTTTTTTTTTTCAGAGAAATAGATGGAGCTTTAATTGGAAAACAAGGGAAGTTACATGCCACTTTTAGCTTTTTTTTTTTTTAACATCTTTATTGGGGTATAATTGCTTTACAATGGTGTGTTAGTTTCTGCTTTATAACAAAGTGAATCAGTTATACATATACATATGTTGCCATATCTCTTCCCTCTTGCGTCTCCCTCCCTCCCACCCTCCCTATCCCACCCCTCCAGGCGGTCACAAAGCACCGAGCCGATATCCCTGTGCCATGCAGCTGCTTCCCACTAGCTATCTACCTTACGTTTGTTAGTGTATATATGTCCATGCCTCTCTCTTGCCCTGTCACAGCTCACCCTTCCCCTCCCCATATCCTCAAGTCCACTCCCCAGTAGGTCTGTGTCTTTATTCCTGTCTTTCCCCTAGGTTCTTCATGACATTTTTTTCCCCTTAAATTCCATATATATGTGTTAGCATACGGTATTTGTCTTTCTCTTTCTGACTTACTTCGCTCTGTATGACAGACTCTAGGTCTATCCACCTCATTACAAATAGCTCAATTTCGTTTCTTTTTATGGCTGAGTAATATTCCATTGTATATATGTGCCACATCTTCTTTATCCATTCATCCGATGATGGGCACTTAGGTTGTTTCCATCTCCAGGCTATTGTAAATAGAGCTGCAATGAACATTTTGGTACATGACTCTTTTTGAATTTTGGTTTACTCAGGGTATATGCCCAGTAGTGGGATTGCTGGGTCATATGGTAGTTCTATTTGTAGTTTTTTAATGAACCTCCGTACTGTTCTCCATAGTGGCTGTATCAATTTACATTCCCACCAACAGTGTAAGAGGGTTCCCTTTCCTCCACACCCTCTCCAGCATTTATTGTTTCTAGATTTTTTGATGATGGCCATTCTGACTGGTGTGAGATGATATCTCATTGTAGTTTTGATTTGCATTTCTCTAATGATTAGTGATGTTGAGCATTCTTTCATGTGTTTGTTGGTAATCTGTTTATCTTCTTTGGAGAAATGTCTATTTAGGTCTTCTGCCCATTTTTGGATTGGGTTGTTTGTTTTTTTGTTATTGAGCTGCATGAGCTGCTTGTTTTAATACTTCTTCATAAGAACATTCCATGAAGTATAAGGTGCAATTCTTATGTCAGATTTGCTAAATTAAGATGTTAATGAAGAAAAATTCATGAGCCTTGAAGTTCCTTTTTTAGCTGCCCTACCTTCACTTTCCAAAAGGGCAAATGAACATCTGTGTGCCTGGAACAAAAGACAAATTACAAATAAGAGCTTAATTAAGGATTGGATAGACATTTTTTAACACAAATTTTAGTACTATAGAAGTGGGGGAAATCAATCATTTCAAATGTGCTAAATTGAGGGGGGTTGGATTTTATTGATTAATTTACTTAAAAGCTGACTCAGTCTGAACAATTAGAATATCAGGCAAAGAACACAGGATTTTGCATATAAGAAACAAGCTTTGGAAGGATTGTCCATTAAGTACTATGATTGCTGCAAAAAACAAACAAACAAACAACAAAAAAAAAAAACATGCTTTGCACAGCTTTGTTATCAGGAGCCTTTACACTTGACATTTTGGAAACAAAGAAAGTGAATGGCCTGAGAAGTTGAAAAGCCAATTCATCATGATGTCTGACATTTGAGAGCTGATATTATTGTCTGCAATTTAAAATTCAGAATTTATAAAGTGCCATCGTATAATACAGCCCAGCAAACAAAGGGTCTTGCTGAAATGTCTGTACCTATCTGGGAAAGCAACATAATCACAAAAAGTTGATGGTTTTGAATTTGAATATTTATTCCTCCCCACCTCACTCCCCAATTTTAGAAAATAATGAACTTCTACCTTCTGCAACCAACAAACTTCTATGTACAAGAAACTAATTTTATATAGGGAAATTTAAACATCTACTACATGGTCTCTGTTATTATGGTTAATAAACTTTTCTTGAATATGCATCATGTGACGTTTGTTGATCATCGTTTGCTTTATTTCTGCTCAAAATGTGAAGCACATGAAAATATGTTCAAAGCTACTCTGGGAATTCTGCTTAGAATACCAATGGTAGTTGTGCTGCTGCTGTGTGATTATGAGTAAGATTTCCTAGTCCAGAGATTACTATATGGTAACATCAGAAGGTATTTTCAGTAATGTCTGCATCAGAATACATCCAGTTGGATATATTCAGTTCAGCTTTGGAAACCATAGTCTCAAGTCACGGAAGGTGCCCCTTGGAGTTCTTGGGCCCAGAACCTGATCATCTAGTTTCCTTTTCATCAAGGGAAACACATTAGGATTGAGAGAAGGACATGAGCCATTTTATGCTCACTCCTTTCCTTGTCTGGCATTGACAGTCTTGCTGCTCTCTCTCCTTAAGATTGGTTTGCTCTGTGTACTGTGCTCGGCTTTCCTGCAGTTACGCTTAGATCAACAGAGCAAAATATTCCCTTTCTTCTTTCCTTACAAATACTTCAAGAAAAAGCACCCGGTGATTTGTACAATTGACAACTGCAACCACTGCTTCAGGGCAGATGGAGAAAAAGTCATATTCTCTCTAACATAACCCAGAAGTGCCTGTTCATCTACCTTATGGCGGAGGCATGTGTTTCATTGCTGCTCTGTGATCTAATTCAGAGGAGAGATAGCTGCTGCATTTTCAGTTGATACATAAAAATAGCTGGTTGCACAAGACACCATCTGACGTCAGTGGAATCATTAAAAAGCAGTGACCAGTCTGAAGAACGTCTCCACGGAAGCCATTGCAGCTCGATGTGCAGATACTTAAGCCATATCATTTTTTCTTTTGACAGACAGTCATGCTCTGTTGTAAGGTAATTTTCATCAATCACTTAGCTAAATACGTGGTCAAAGCTCAAGTTCTTTCCACTACACCATGGTGCATAATCCTGTGTTAAAGTTCAGCTACATTTGAGAAGAGTTCATATCCTGTGGAGATGGAGAGAATGGATAGTGAGAACCTCAGGAAATATCTTTTTAGACTCCTAAATAAACTTGAGCCCACAGCTAAGCTCTTTTTGTATTGGTTTCCAACTGTAGGCTGTTGTACTAAAACTTAAAGGTGACTGATTCAGGAGGCCACTGGACAATAACCAGTATGGTGCTGAGGCCCACTTACAAATTCTTTCCAAGAGCTGGAGCTCATATCAGGAACCAGATATGAATATCAAAATGCCGGATGGGGTCAGGCTTGAGTCTGCCAAATCTGCTCTTCTGGAAAAAGTTCTGCTGTCTTTCCCTCCTGTATGGAGTCCCTTCTCCATTCTCCACTGTCAAGCTAAGGTCTACACACCCTGCAAATGATCTTGAAGTTTGAGCAACCACCCTGGTATCACATTATCTTTCCCCTTACTGATCAAACTACTCCTGCTCATGGACATTGCCCTAGCTCAGACCTTCATCAAACTCTCTTTCACTGTCACGAAAGAATGCTTTGCTGACCTCTGTTTACTATATCTCCACTCTTTCACCATGCCCCAGTGCAATCCTTCTAAAATACCTTCCGATTATGCTAGGCCATTGCTCAACAACCATCAGTGTCTCCCTGTGTGAGAGCTCCCCCATCGGGATTCCTCTTAACCAAGGCAACTCATCCATATCCTAGCCAGAAACCAATTAAACAAATCGTTGGTTCTCCAGGCCTTGGGACCCTTGATTTTACCGTACCCCTGCTTTTTGTTATTCACCTGTTCCTGCAACCACTTGACTTATGATACTCTTGACTTCATTTAGAGTACTTACCCTTCACACTTGACAGATTTGCCTTTGTTAATGTTGAGCAGTTGTGTTCTCTTTTGAACATAATTTGTTATACTCCTATGACTACTCAGGTAACATTCTGTTCAACCAGTATCCAGACCTAGGTCTTCTGATGGAATATGGCTCATCTCCCTCTTGGGAATAGGTCATATCCTCCCTCATTACCTGCAAGATAAACCCCATGGCACAGTACACAAAACTCCAATCCATCATTCCAGACTCTTCTTCTACCAGTTTCCACCATACACGTGTATATCAGTCACTGAACCCACCACAGTCTTTCATTCTTCTATTCTTCCATTATTTTGTCATGCTATGTCTTACATTTGTCAAACCTCTCCACCATTTTTCCATTTGGCATATTTACCTTTTAATATTAACCTCAATCGATATCCCTTCCCCCACTAAATTGATTCTATCTACATGTTCCCATGGAAATGTGTATTTATTATGCTTGTGATTATTTGATATTCATCTGTTTCCCCCCCCCAAACTTGACTTTCCAAAATGAAACTAATATTTTATTCATCTTCGTATCCTCAGATATAGATACAATACAGAGTCTGTCAAATGGTTACTCAGCAAGTGTTAATAGAACAAATAAAATACACCATATGTTTGAGCATTGCCTGATTTTTAAATCTATACCATTTAATACTTAAATATCTTTCATCTATGTATAATTACCTTTGATTAATAATAAACATGATGTATAGCAAGTATTTTAAAAATACCGTATATACTGCTAGATCAGTGTTGAGAATTTATACTTGAGGATCTATGTTCTCTTTCTTGATATTAGCCTCTAGTTTCTGTTTAATCTATATTGTGAAATTTTCATCTATGAATATATTCTTTTATACTTGAAATTTTAGCCTTTACCATTTCTTAGGGGAATAAAGTTCTTGAGAATGTTCCTTTCACTTCTTCACTACCATTTGTTGATGGCTCAGATCCTATCCCAATAGAACTGAAACATAAGGAAGCCACTTACATGAGGGTGGATTAAAGTTGGCTAGGAAAGTTAACTTGAGGTCCCACATAGGAGGAGAATACTTGTCACAAAGGATATCCATTAATGGTATCTCATTTGCTCATGTCTGTGTCCTGCTGTCATCATCCTATATAGCCTTAATAATTGAGAGGGGGTCTTGTTTCAATCCAGGTTCTCTTCCTAAATACATCTAGAGAAGGTCACTTTGTTCTTCAATTTTTGTCTTCAGCCAGTTCACCCAGCTGCCTATTCAAGAACTACCCACCCCATCACAGAGTATCTAAAATTCATTCTGTAAATAGTGCTGCAATGAACATTGTGGTACATGTCTCTTTTTGAATTATGGTTTTCTCAGGGTACGGTAGCCAGGACATGGAAGAAACCGAAGTGTCCATGGACAGATGAGTGGATAAAGAAGATGTGGCACATATATACAATGGAATATTACTCAGCCATAAAAAGAAACAAAATTGAGTTATTTGTAGTGAGGTGGATGGACCTAGAGTCTGCCATACAGAGTGAAGTAAATCAGAAAGAGAAAAACAAATACTGTATGCTAACACATATATATGGAATCTTAAAAAAAAAAGTTTCTGATTAACCTAGGGGCACGACAGGAATAAAAATGTCAACGTAGAGTATGGACTTGAGGACATGGGGGAGGGGAAGGGGAAGCTGGGACGAAGTGAGAGAGTAGCATTGACATATATACACTACCAAATGTAAAATAGATAGCTAGTGGGAAGCAGCCGCATAGCACAGGGAGATCAGCTCCATGCTTTGTGACCACCTAGAGGGGTGAGATAGGGAGGGTGGGAGGGAGGCACAAGAAGGAGGAAAAATGGGGGTATATGTATATGTATAGCTGATTCACTTTGTTATAAAGCAGAAAATAACACTGTAAAGCAATTATACTCCAATAAAGATGTAAAAAAAATAAAATTCATTATGCCCAAAATTTGAACCAATGATCCATCTTTCCAAATGTGTGCATCTTGGAATCTCTTCCATTTTCATAGTTAGCACAACAATTTCTTGATTTTCTCAAGTTACAAACATGTGAGTAATCTTAGACCTCTTTCTTCCTGACCCTCCTATTGAGTCAAAGACTAAATTCTGTGTTTTAAACCCACTTACTTATCTCCACCTCCACTGCCTTTGTTCTAGTCCAAACCATCATCATCTCTTTCCTGAATTCTTGCAAAATATTTTTATTTGGATCTTCCAATATATTCTCCATATGGCATCCAGGGAAATCTTTTAACAAAAAATTACGATTACTTGCCTGTCGTGCTTAAAATCCTTTAATGGCATGAGACTGCCTTTAAAATACAGTCTGGAATGCTCCTCACAGTCCACAAGACCTTGTATAACCTCTTCAGCTCCATCTCAACCGCCTTCCTCCTCAGTCTTCATGAGCCTCATTGGAATTCTTTCTTCATGAGCCTTACTGGAATTCTTAAAGCATTCCATGCTTCCACTTAATGCTGCTCCCCAAGCTCTCCCTGAACCTTCCTCCCTCTTTACCTAGCCAGCACCTACTTATCCTTTAGAACTCAATTAAAGCATCACTTCTTCTAGGAGCCTGCTATGATGCCCAGATTAAGTCAGGTAATTCTTTTGTACGTACATTCACTTAAAATCATGACTTTCACTTCGTATATCATATCCCATTTGTGATTATGTAACTATTTGTGGAATAATTAGTTTTAGCTTTCCTTGCTATAATGTAAGTTTTTTTCTGGGAGGACAAGCATGTTTATATCTGGTTCACCTCTATATCTATAGGATATAGGGGAGTACCTGGAAAAGAGGGGTGTTCAATTAAAAGATTAATTCCATGAATGTATGACTGTCTCTTCTCTTTGAGAGTTCAGCTATTTCTTGAGATTCTGAATTTTTAATTTAGGCTTGGGTGTATGATTGACATCTCTATGGCTAAACTGATGAAAACAGGTGAAACATTGAACTACACATTTTTCTTTGCATTGGACTACACATTATTCTTTTTGGCAAAATTGCCTTCCTTTTAACTGCCTTGGTAAGAAGTCCTTCACACTTGAAAACAGCACATTCAGGAAGACAGCAGTCTCTACCGGGCTTTTCTCAAGACTAGAAGACATCTTGTGATTCTAACCTTGTGTTCGTTAATTGTCTAGGTTGGCACATCACTGGCAAGTCAGACCTTGTCCTTTTGTTTGAGTGCTTCAATAAATATGTTTATAACTTGTTGGGCAGACACAGGTTATAGCTAATCACAGAGACACCACTAGGCAGCTGCCAATGGAAAATGCAGGACAATCAAACCAATTCAATAAGGATGGCTAAGAGAAATTGCATGAAGAGTGCCATAGTTAGATTTCATATTGTCTGGCCTGTTTCAGGGCACGTGGAATGTGTTTTTAACTTACATATGTTTATTGTAACCATGTTGTTATTAGCAAGTATTTCAGGACTCTTGCGAATAGAATACACTTTCTACTTTCTCTCTTATGCCTTCTATTTTACTGCAAAGAACATGAACTTTGGTGTCAGGCAGCCCTGGGTTGAAATCCTATTTACAAATTTCGCAATGCTTTCAACATTATTATCCTTTGAGAGGTCCTGATTCTTCAACTTCACAGCTGCCAAGGTTAAAAATAACATGTATGAAAAGGCTGGCAGGTAATAGAAGTTGGATAAATGTTAATTTTCTCTTCCCATACTCCATCCCTTATTTCTCTCTTTCTTTTTCTTTACTTCAATTTCTTTGTCTTGGTCTTCCTGGTCTGTGAGGCTCTGGGTGACTGTCTTTAATTCCTAGGATGTTGGCTGGCTAGTATATTGACTTCCAGATCCTCCAGAATTCTATACCTTAGGAAAATTTAAGCCTTCCTTAAGCACATTAGTAACTAGTGAAAAATTCTTCTCTGTTTTTAACCGATGAAGGGTCTGTTTCCATTGACTGAAGAGTTTGGGATCTTTCTTCTGTATGCTATACGTCTGCAGTTAATCAGTTTAAAATTTCCTGGGCCATAGCCATTCTAGCTCATACTTCTCTGGTAGATGCCCTGAAGGGAAGGAAGAAAACTTAGGATTAATCCTGCATCATCAAAATATCCAGTATCCCCTGAATGTCTACCAGAGAAAAATTGCTTCATCTTTTTCTCAGGCAGGCATTCCAAGAAAGGAAAAAAGGTCTGCCTGACCCCTAACCCACAGAATTGATCTGATATCTATTGGTCCACTGGAATTGGACATGAAGATGGATGAGTTGTTGCTAAAAACATTTTTTTTTTTTTTTGCGGTACGCGGGCCTCTCACTGTTGTGGCCTCTACTGTTGCGGAGCACAGGCTCCGGACGCACAGGCTCAGCGGCCATGGCTCACGGGCCCAGCCGCTCCGCGGCAGGTAGGGATCTTCCCAGACCGGGGCACGAACCCGTGTCTCCTGCATGGGCAGGCAGACTCTCAACCACTGCGCCACCAGGGAAGCCAGTGATAGAAACAGAACCCACTTTTAGCCCCATCCCAGTGGCCTATAGAAAATAGAGGAATTGATTGGGCAGAGTTGTTTACCGCACCAAGTTCTGCTCTCTATGATACCCCTCCCTGAATACTTCTACTCTGGCTTATTCTGGTTACCATTCAACATTGCTAGTATTGGTAGCCAATACTTCATTACTTCAATCCCCTGTATTAGTTAATTATTTCTCTGTTCAAATTATTGTGTGGTTTCTGTCCCCTTGTTTGATCCTGATGGATGCACCAGGGTTTATTATTATCTATATGGGACCACAATACAATAAACCTGTTCTATTTGGATATCATTCTATAAGCCTGTTAATACAGGGCTCAGTCTATTATATCTCTTGAAGTGAAACATTTCAAAAAATGGTAGATAAAAAAGGAAAACAGGATTATTGGTCATGTAATCATTCTACTTGAGAAGAAGTCTACAGAGACCTGTAATAGGAGAGTTATAGAAAAAAGACACACTAGTTGAGCAGAGTGTGCTAGAACATTTTTCTAGTTACATAACAATGTAAAAAGGTCATTTTTTGGAGTCCAGGTCATGTAGTTCTTTGTTATATTGTCAGTATATGAGAAAAAACGTGTTCCAAATGGGTTTTTACATACTAGTAATTTGAATTTTATTTTACAGTGTTTTGATATAAATTATATTTACTGAACTAACCCACTGAATTATAGAGGAATCTTTCAAAAGAAAGATGGATGATATGCTAATATTATTTTTTAACACACAGTGGCTAATCCAGCATTTCTTTAAGATATGTACTGATTGGTGGTGGTTGAATAGTGTCTGCTAGAATCTCAGAATGTGATCTAGTTTGGAAATAGGGTCTTTGCAGTTGTAATTATTTAAGATGAAGTCATACTGGATTAAGGTGGGACCTATATCTCATGATTGGTGTCCTTACAAGAAGAGGACAACACAGACATAAATATAGAGAAGGCAATGTGAGCTAGGAAGAAGAGATTGGAATGATTCACCCATTAGCCAAGGAATGCCAGAGAATTTCCTACAACTACCGTGATCTAAGAGAGAAGCATGAAATGGTTTTTCATTGTAGCCTCCAGGAATTAACCAACCCTGCCGACACCTTCATTTCAGACTTACAGCCTCTGGAAGAACTGTGAGAGGATAAACTTCTGCTGTTTTAAGCCATTGTGTTTGTAACGGCAGGTGCTGGTAATTCACTGGTAATAAGACAAAAATCACTTTTGTCCCCACGGGCTGCTAATTATTTTTGATATTTTAAGTGTTAGCTTAAAAACTTATTTTTACATGGTATTTTCAACTTGGAAGGGCTTTTTCTTCTTACAGCATCATAAGAAATTGCACCTGCTAAAATGGCAGCTAAAATTTGGAAATATGGCCTTCTGGAGGATCTTATTACATGTGGATATCTAATAAGTTTTCAACTCAATTATTAATAAATATTTTAAGATGATATTTTGCAGAAAATCCAATGGAGCACCTAAATATTAACATACACACACAAACACGCACACACACCACTTTATCCAATTCCTTAATTCAGAAATGCTTTATCTCAGGAATCAGGTAGATTAGGTTTAGCTAATGGTTTTAACTGTTACTCCAGGAATGAGCTGATGACTTCCGGATCTCCTGTGATTAGCATTGATTAGGGAGAAATGATTTGGTGCTGCCAAGGCTATAAATTTCTCCCAATATTGAATTAATTTGACTATGTTGCCCCCTTGTTCTGATAATAGTCTCTTTCAGAAGAATTGCCTGTCACTTCCCCCACAGTAGAAACTCCACATCTTATCCAGACAAAACAGCATACTTAACATCCTGCAATATATTATATATTTTAGAGATGTACAATTTATACATTTTCACATCTTCCTTCCTCTTCTTTTTTTTTTTT
>NW_006797498.1:224557-225781 GCF_000442215.2 Lipotes vexillifer | reverse complement strand
GTACGCGGGCCTCTCACTGTTGTGGCCTCTCCCGTTGTGGAGCACAGGCTCTGGACGCGCAGGCTCAGCGGCCATGGCTCACGGGCCCAGCCGCTCCACGGCATGTGGGATCTTCCCGGACCGTGGCACAAACCCGTGTCCCCTGCATCGGCAGGCGGCCTCTCAACCACTGCGCCACCAAGGAAGCCCCCTTCCTCTTCTTTTTATATGAGCCATTGGCTTTATTTTTATATTCCGTGTGGTGCTTTGGAATATCGTGCATTTTGAATGAGGACCTACTTTATTATATGAATGTTTTCAATGATACAGATTTTTTTTTAACATCTTTATTGGAGTATAATTGCTTTACAATGTTGTGTTAGTTTCTGCTGTATAAAACAGTGAATCAGGGCTTCCCTGGTGGCGCAGCGGTTGAGAGGCCGCCGGCCGATGCAGGGGACATGGGTTCGTGCCCCGGTCTGGGAAGATCCCACATGCCGTGGAGCAGCTGGGCCCGTGAGCCATGGTCGCTGAGCCTGCGCATCCGGAGCCTGTGCTCCGCAACGGGAGAGGCCACAACAGTGAAAGGCCCACGTACAAAAAAACAAACAAACAAAAAAAACAAACAAAAAAACCCAGTGAATCACCTATATGTATACATATATCTCATATCTCCTCCCTCTTGCGTCTCCCTCCCACTCTCCCTATCCCACCCCTCTAGGTGGTCACAAACCACTGAGCTGATCTCCCTGTGCTATGCAGCTGCTTCCCACTAGCTAGCTATTTTACATTTGGTAGTGTATATATGTCTATGCCAATCTCTCACTTTGTCCCAGCTTACACTTCCCCTTTCCTGAGTCCTCAAGTCCATTCTCTACATCTGCATCTTTATTCCTGTCCTGCCCCTAGGTTTGTCAGAAGCATTTTTTTTTTTTTAGATTACATATATATGTGTTAGTATACAGTGTTTGTTTTTCTCTTTCTGACTTACTTCACTATGTATGACAGACTCTATGTCCATCCACCTCACTACAAATAACTAAATTTCATGTCTTTTTATGGCTGAGTAATACTCCATTGTATATATGTGCCATTTTTATCCATTCATCTGTTGATGGACACTTAGGTTGCTACCATGTCCTGGCTATTGTAAATAGTGCTGCAATGAACATTGTGGTACATGACTCTTTTTGAATTATGGTTTTCTCTGGGTATATGCCCAGTAATGGGATTGCGGGTCGTATG
>NW_006797498.1:211414-224483 GCF_000442215.2 Lipotes vexillifer | reverse complement strand
CATGTTTTTTTTTTTTTTTTTTTTCTTGCGTTATGCGGGCCTCTCACCGTCGCGGCCTCTCCCATTTGCGGAGCACAGGCTCCGGACGCGCAGGCCCAGCGGCCACGGCTCACGGGCCCAGCCGCTCCGCGGCATGTGGGATCCTCCCGAAACGGGGCACGAACCCGCGTCCCCTGCATCGGCAGGCGGACTCTCAAGCACTGCGCCACCAGGGAAGCCCCTCTTGGTAGTTTTGATTTGCATTTCTCTAATGATTAACAACGTTGAGCATCTTTTCATGTGTTTGTTGGCAATCTGTATATTATCTTTGAAGAAATGTCTGTTTAGGTCTTCTGCCCACTTTTGGATTGGGTTGTTTGTTTTTTTGATATTGAGCTACATGAGCTGCTTCTATATTTTGGAGATGAATCCTTTGTCAGTTGCTTCCCTTGCAAATATTTTCTACCATTCTTTTTTTCTTTTTTTTTTTGAATTTTATTTTACTTATATTTTTATACAGCAGGTTCTTATTAGTCATCCATTTTATACATACTTGTCTATATATGTCAATCCCAATCTCCCAATTCATCACACCACCCCCTCCCCACCACTTTCCCCCCTTGGTGTCCATATGTTTGTTCTCTACATCTGTGTCTCTATTTCTGCCCTGCTAACCAATTCATCTGTACCATTTTTCTAGGTTCCACATATATTTGTCAATATACGATATTTTTTTTCTCTTTCTGACTTACTTCACTCTGTATGACAGTCTCTAGATTCATCCATGTCTCTACAAATAAGCCAATTTAATTCCTTTTTATGGCTGAGTAATATTCCGTTGTATATATGTACCACATCTTTATCCATTCGTCTGTTGATGGGCATTTAGATTGCTTCCATGACCTGGTTCTTGTAAACAGTGCTGCAATGAACATTGGGGTGCATGTGTCTTTTTGTATTATGGTTTTCTCTGGGTATATGCCTAGTAGTGGAATTGCTGGGTCATATAGTAATTCTTTTTTAAAGAACATCCATACTGTTCTCCATAGTGGTTGTATCAATTTACATTCCTACCAACAGTGCAAGATGGTTTACTTTTATCCAAACCCTCTCCAGCATTTGCTTTTGTAGAGTTTCTGATGATGCCCATTCTAACTGGTGTGAGGTGATACCTAATTGTAGTTTTGATTTGCATTTCTCTAATAATTAGAGATGTTCAGCAGTTTTTCATGTGTTTCTTGGCCATCAGTATGTCTTCTTTGCTGAAATGTCTGTTTAGGTCTTCTGCCCATTTTTTGATTGGCTTGTTTGTTTTTTTAATGTTGAGCTGCATGAGCTGCTTTTATATTTTGGAGATTAATCCCTTGTCAGTTGCTTCACTTGCAAATATTTTCTCCCATTCTGAGCATTGTCTTTTCATCTTGTTTATGGTTTCCTTTGCTGTGCAAAAGCTTTTAAGTTTCATTAGGTCCCATTTGTTTATTTTTGTTTTTCTTTCCATTTCTCTAGGAGGTGGGTCAAAAAGGATTGTGCTGTGATTTATATCATAGAGTGTTCTGCTTATGTTTTTCTCTAAGAGTTTGATGTTGTCTGGCCTTACATGTAGGTCTGTAATCCATTTTGAGTTTGTTTTTGTGTATGGTGTTAGGGAGTGTTCTAATTTCATTCTTTTACATGTAGCTGTCCAGTTTTCCCAGCACCACTTATTGAAGAGACTTCTTTTCTTCATTGTATATCCTTGCCTCCTTTGTAATAGATTAGTCGACCATAGATGTGTGGGTTTATCTCTGGGCTTTCAATCTGTTCCATTGATTGATAGTTCTGTTTTTGTGCCAGTACCATATTGTCTTGATTACTGTAGCTTTGTAGTATAGTCTGAAGTCAGGAAGCTCCATAGTCTGAAGTCAGGAAGTCCTCCAGCTCCATTTTTTTCCCCTCAAGACTGCTTTGGCTATTCGGAGTCTTTTGTGTTTCCATACAAATTGTGAAATTTTTTGTTCTAGTTTTGTAAAAATTGCCATTGGTAATTTGATAAGGATTGCATTGTATCTGTAGATTGCTTTGGGTAGTATATTCATGTTCACTATATTGATTCTTCCAATCCAAGAACATGGTATACCTCTCCATCTGTTTGTATCATCTTTAATTTCTTTCATCAGTGTCTTATAGTTTTCTGTATACAGGTCTTTTGTCTCCCTAGGTAGGTTTATTCCTAGGTATTTTATTCTTTTGGCTGCAATGATAAATGGGAGTGTTTCCTTAATTTCTCTTTCAGATTTTTCAACACTAGTGTATAGGAATGCAAGACATTGCTGTGCATTAATTTTGTATCCTGCAACTTTAACAGTTTCATTGATTAGCTCTAGTAGTTTTCTGTTGGCATCTTTAGGATTCTCTATGTATAGTTTCATGTCATCTACAAACAGTGACAGTTTTACTTCTTCTTTTCCAATTTGTATTCCTTTTATTTCTTTTTCTTCTCTGATTGCTGTGGCTAGAACTTCCCAAACTATGTTGAATAAAAGGGTAAGAGTGGCCATCCTTGTCTTGTTCCTGATCTTAGAGGAAATGCTTTCAGTTTTTCACCATTGAGAATGATGTGTGGTGTGGGTTTGTCATATATGGCCTTTATTATGTTGAGAAAGGTTCCTTCTATGCCAGTTTTTATCATTAATGGGTGTTGAACTTTGTCAAAAGCTTTTTCTGCATCTATTGAGATGATCATATGGTTTTTCTCCTTCAATTTGTTAATATAGTCTATCACAGTAATTGATTTGCGTATATTGAAGAATCCTTGCATTCCTGGGATAAACCCCACTTGATCATGGTGTATGATCCTTTCAATGTGCTGTTGGATTCTGTTTGCTCGTATTTTGTTGAGGATTTTTGCATCTATGTCCATCAGTGATATTGGTCTGTAGTTTTTTTTTGTGTGTGTGTGACATCTTTGTCTGGTTTTGGTATCAGGGTGATGGTGGCCTTGTAGAATGAGTTTGAGAGTTTTACTCCCTCTGTTATATTTTGGAAGAGTTTGCGAAGGATAGGTGTTAGCTCTTCTCTAAATATTTGATAGAATTAGCCTGTGAAGCCATCTGGTCCTGGGCTTTTTTTTGTTGGAAGATTTTTAATCACAGTTTCAATTTCAGTGCTTGTGATTAGTCTGTTTAAAATTTCTATTTATTCCTGGTTCAGTCTTGGAAGGTTGTACTTTTCAAAGAATTTGTCCATTTCTTCCATGTTGTCCATTTTTTTTGGATAGCGTTTCTTGTAATCTCTTATGATCCTTTGTATTTCTGCAGTATCAGTTGTTACTTCTCCTTTTTCATGTCTAATTCTGTTGATTTGAGTCTTCTCCCTTTTTTTATTGATGGGTCTGTCTATTGGTTTATCACTTTTGTTTATCTTCTTGAAGAACCTGCTTTTGGTTTTATTGATCTTTGCTATTGTTTCCTTCGTTTCTTTTCCATTTATTTCTGATCTGATTTTTATGATTTCTTTTGTTCGGCTAACTTTGGGTTTTTTTTTTTTTGCTGTTGTTCTTCTTTCTGTAGTTGGTTTAGGTGTAAGGTTAGGTTGTTTATTTGAGATTTTTCTTGTTTCTTGAGGTAGGATTGTATTGCTATAAACTTCCGTCTTATAACTGCTTTTTCTGCATCCCATAGGTTTTGGGTCATTGTGTTTTCATTGTCATTTATTTCTAGGTATTTTTTGATTTCCTCTTTGATTTATTCAGTGATCTCTTGGTTATTTAGTAGTGTATTGTTTAGCCTCCATGTGTTTGTATTTTTTACAGTTTTTTTTTCCTGTAATTGATATCTAGTCTCATAGCATTGTGGTCAGAAAAGATGCTTAATATGAGTTGATTTTTCTTAAACTTACCAAGCTTTGATTTGTGACCCAAGATATGATCTATCCTGGAGAATGTTCCATGAGCACTTGAGAAGAAATTGTATTCTGTTTTTTTTGAATGGAATGTCCTATAAATATCAATTAAGTCCATCTTGTTTAATGTGTCATTTAAAGGTTGTGTTTCCTTAATAATTTTCTGTCTGGATGATCTGTCCATTGGTAAAAGTGGAGTCCCCTAGTATAATTAGTCCCCTAGTATAATTGTGTTACTCTTGATTTCCCCTTTTATGGCCGTTAGCATTTGCCTTATGTATTGTGGTGTTCCTATGTTGCATGCATAAATATTTACAGTTGTTATATCTTCTCCTTGGATTGATCCCTTGATCTTTATGTAGTGTCCTTCTTTGTCTCTTGTTATAGTCTTTATTTTAAAGTCTATTTTGTCTGATATGAGAATTCCTGCTCCAACTTTCTTTTTTTTTTTTTTTTTTTTTTTTTTGCGGTATGTGGGCCTCTCACTGTTGTGGCCTCTCCCGTTGCGGAGCACAGGCTTCGGACACGCAGGCTCAGCGGCCATGGCTCACGGGCCCAGCCACTCCGCGGCATGTGGGATCTTCCCGGACCGGGGCACGAACCCATGTCCCCTGCATCGGCAGGCGGACTCTCAACCACTGCGCCACCAGGGAAGCCCTCCAACTTTCTTTTGATTTCCATTTGCATGGAATATCTTTTTCTATCCCTTCACTTTCAGTCTGTATGTTTCCCTAGGTCTGAAGTGGGTCTCTTGTAGACAGCATATATACAGGTCTTGTTTTGTATCCATTCAGCCAGTCTATGTATTTGGTTGGAGCATTTAATCCATTTACATTTTAGGTAATCATCAATACGTGTGTACCTATTTCCATTTTCTTATTTTAGATTTGTTACTTCTCTTGTGTTTCCTGCCTCAGATGTTCCTTTAGCATTTGTTGTAAAGCTGGTTTGGTGGTGCTGAATTCCCTTAGCTTTTGCTTGTCTGTAAAGGTTTTAATTTCTCCATCATATCTGAATGAGATCCTTGCTGGGTAGAGTAATCTTGGTTGTAGTTTTTTCCCTTTCATCACTTTAAATATATTCTGCCATGCCCTTCTGGCTTGCAGAGTTTCTGCTGAAAGGTCAGCTGTTAACCTTATGGGGAATCCCCTGTATGTTGCTTTTCCCTTGCTGCTTTAATATTTTTTCTTTGTATTTAATTTTTGATAGTTTGATTAATATGTGTCTTGGCAGGTTTCTCCTTGGATTTATCCTCTATGGGACTCTCTTTACTTCCTGGACTTGATTAACTATTTCCTTTCCCATTTTAGGGAAACTTTCATCTATAATCTCTTCAAATATTTTCTCAGTCAATTTCTTTTTCTCTTCTTCTTCTGGGACCCCTATAATTCAAATGTGGGTGCATTTAATGTTGTCCCAGAGGTCTCTAAGACTGTCCTCAATTCTTTTAATTCTTTTTTCTTTATTTTGCTCTGTGATAGTTATTTCCACTCTTTTATCTTCCAGGTCACTTAACCGTTCTTCTGCCACAGTTTTTCTGCTATTGATTCCTTCTAGAGAATTTTTAATTTAATTTATTGTGTTGTTCATCATTTTTTGTTTGCTCTTTAGTTCTTCTGGGTCCTTGTTAAATGTTTCTTGTATTTTCTCCATTCTATTTCCAAGATTTTGGATCATCTCTAGTATCATTACTCTGAATTCTTTTTCAGGTAGACTGCCTAATTTTTTCTTCATCTGTTTGGTGTGGTGGATTTTTTACTTTGCTTCTTCATCTGCTGCGTATTTCTCTGTGTTGTCATTTTGCTTAACTTACTGTGTTCGGGGTTTCCTTTTAGCAGGCTCCAGTTTCGTAGTTACTGTTGTTTTTGGTGTCTGCCCCCAGTGGCTAAGGTTGGTTCAGTGGCTTGTGTAGGCGTCCTGGTGGAGGGGACTGGTGCCTATGTTTTAGTGGATGAGGCTGAATCTTTTCAGTGGGGTGTCCAGCACTGGAGCTTGCTGGTTCTTGTATGGAGCTGGGTCTTAGCATTGAGCTGGAGATCTCTCGGAGAGCTCTTGCCCATTGATATTACATGAGGCCAGGAGGTTCTGGTGGTCCAGTGTCCTGAACTTGGCTCTCCAACCTCAGAGGCTCAGGCCTGACAGCCAGCTGGAGCCCCAAGACCCTGTCAGCCACACGGCTCAGAAGAACTGGGAGAATAAAAAAAAGAAAAAATAAAATAAAATAAAATAAAGTTATTCAAGTAAAAATATTAAGAAAATATTATTAAAACAAAAAAATAAAGTGATAAAAATAAAAGAAGTGAGCAACCAAACCAATAAACAAATCCACGAATAATAAGAAGTGCTAAAAACTATACTAAGATACCCATAAAAATCAGAAACTAGTCAGTCACATACAGCAAACCCCAAGTCTACAGTTGCTCCCAAAATCCACCACCTCAATTTGGGATGATTCATTGTCTATGCAGGTATTCCACAGATGCAGGGTACATCAAGTTGACTATGGAGATTTAATCCGCTGCTCCTGAGGATCTGGGAGAGATTTCCCTTTCTCTTGTTTGTTCACACAGCTCCTGGGGTTCAGCTTTAGATTTGGCCCCACCTCTTCAGGTAGGTCACCTTCTGACGTCTGTTCTTCCCCCCGACAGGACAGGGTTAAAGGAGTCACTGGTTACGGGGCTCTGGTTCGCTCAGGCTGGGGGATGGGAGGGATATGGATTGTGGGGTGAGCCTGTGGAGGCAGAGGCTGGCATGACGTTGCAACAGCCTGAAGTGTGCTGTGTGTTCTCCCAGGGAAGTTGTCCCTCGATCATGGGACGCTGGCAGTGGCGGGCTGCATAGGCTCCAGGAAGGGAGGTGTGGATAGTGACCTGTGCTTGCACACAGCCTTGGAGGCTGCAACAGCAGCCTTAGCGTTTCATGCCCATCTCTGGTGTCCGTGCTGATAGCTGCGGCTTGTGCCCATATCTGAAGCTCATTTAGGCCGTGTTCTGAATACCCTCTCCTTGTGTACCCCAAAACAATGGTCTCTTGCCTCTTACGCAGGTCCAGACATTTTCCTGGACTCCCTCCTGGCTAGCTGTGGTGCACTAGACCCCTTCAGGCTGTATTCACGCAGCAAAGCCCAATCCTCTCCCTGGGATCTGACCTCCGAAGCCCGAGCCTCAGCTCTCAGCCCCCACCCTTCCCGGCGGGTGAGCAGACAAGCCTCTCAGGCTGGTGAGTGCTGGTCTGCACCGATCCTCTGTGCGGGAATCTTTCGCTTTTCCCTCCGCACCCCTGTTGCTGTGCTCTCCTCCGTGGCTTCGAAGCTTCCCCCCTCCGCCCGTGAAGGGGCTTCCTATTGTGTGGAAACCTTTCCTCCTTCACAGCTCCCTCTCAGAGGTGCAGGTTCCCTCCCTATTCTTTTGCCTCTGTTCCTTCTTTTTTCTTTTGCCCTACCCAGGTACGTGGGGGAGTTTCTTGCCTTTTGGGAGGTCTGAGGTCTTCTGCCAGCGTTCAGTAGGTGTCCTGTAGGAGTTGTTGCACATGTAGGTGTATTTTTGATGTATTTATGGGGAGGAAGGTGATCTCCATGTCTTACTCCTTCACTATCTTGAAGGTCCTCCCAAGGATATAGATTTTTAAAGTTTTAAGTTATGACATCTTAATTGCTTCTGGAATGTGAATAATACTTTAAAACACACTATTTTTAGAACATTGAAAAAACATTAAAATGACTCTGAGGAAAGTGTACATGGAAGTTTTCTCCATTATTTTGGTAACTTTTCTGTAAGTTTGAAATTATTTACGATAAAAAAGATTTAAAAAAAGACCCCAAAACATAAAAGTTAAAAATCTACTTAGCATTAATTTTTACTCTCTCATCTCTGGAATTCAGACTGAAGTCAAAGCAATAAAGGCCAACATTTTGAATAAAGGAAAGCAGTGCCCCCTACAGGACATGATTTCAGGGTATTGGGAAAGTCTGTAAAGGACATCTGTGTTTGTACTTGGCTAGAACAACTTCTCACATCTTCTAGTCCAGAACTTCAATTTTCCTTGTAAGCCACCATTTCCCCATTCTCCATCCATTCTCACAATTGGAAACTTGACGTGAAGCCCAACTCAGACCAATGAGACTCAAATTTTTCTTTCAGTTCAAATTATTGAGAAAAAGAAATTCTCTTTGATCATCTTGCCTTAGTGTGAAAAAACCCTACTTACGTATAGTCAATGCAGAGGCAAGTAAAACTGAAAGATGGAGAAAAATCAAGCCCTAATGATATTGTGTGAGAGCACAGATACAGTTATCCCCAAAGCTACTTCTTTTTCAGTTTCAATTAGCCTGAAAAGTACCCTCTTTTTTTTTTTTTCTTTTGGCTTAAATTAATTTGGGTTGTATTTCTATCACTTACAAACTGAGAAATTAAAAAAATAGCTTGGACTAAGAAAGTAAAATCTGCCCGGCCATTCATTAGGCTGGAATAACAGGCATAGATAAAGTCAGCTCTTCAAAGTTAACAGGAAATACTTCTCTAAAGGACACACTTCAGCTCTAAAGTGTCATAATAACCCCCTTCTTGAGTAATGAAGGCTATTGGAAATTCTGTCAGTAAGGATGAAACATCCCACTCATGCATGCAGGATCTAAGTCACTTTGATACAGGAAATCAGCTTCAATTCACAACCTGGGAGCAGAAATTCAGATCCAGGGTTTCTGCACACAGCCTTCCTCAGCTATCTTAACTTTGAAGGGCTAAGACATTAGGCTTGTTTTGCAGCCCAGACCCTTTACACAGCCTTACTTTGCTTTGAGCCTATCATAATAGACATAAATTTCATCTAAAGCCCACCCCTGCACAGAACTCTGTAACAACTCTGTTTTCCTTAGTTTGGTGAGATAATCCATGTTTCATCTTCCGCGTGGTCTCTCTTACTGCGATGGGTAAATAAACCTGACTTCGTCAGACCACAAGTAGTTACTGGTGGCTTTTGGTTGACGAGGCTTGGTTTTCTTCTTTCCTATAATAATTCCTCCACTCAAACTCTTTGTTTTATAGTTAAAGATTTGGTCATTTACCCTCCCCCTCCCAAGTAAATCTCATGGAAGAGTCAAGACTTAGCAGTTGTTCTAAAGTTGGGCTCCATAGCCTGGCTACTTAAAGTGGGATGCCTGCCATAGCAGGATCAGCATCATTTGGGAACTTGTTTGAAAGTCAGAATCTGGGGCTCCATTCTCATTTTCCTGAATCAGAATCTGCATTTTATTAAGATTCTGGTAATTGTAGGCATAATAAAGTTTGAGAAGTGCAGCTCAGGGGAGTCCTAGGAATTTCTATAGGAATACCCAGGAGAACTCATAGAAGGGGGACACAGAGCCATTGGCCTTTCCCATCTGTAATATGCTGTTTTGTGAGTTTAACCTTTCTGTAAATGTGTCTTTAAAGTAAAAAATGTTTGAAAACCACTATTTTAAGCCCGGATAATATCAATACTTCATTGTGAATAAGTGCTTCAGATTGTTTCTGAGGGAATAAGTTTTCTTTGTGGTGGACAGGGGAAGGAAGAATCCCAGTAAGGAGAAGCTAGGTACCTATACACAAAGTCCCTTACCCAATTTGCTCATTTGCCCATCTTGTGGAGATGGCTACGGGCAGGAGCTGCTGGTCCTTTTAGGCCACATGCATCTGGGGTCCTAGAATGAAACTAATAACAGAATTGGGAGGGTGGGCCTATCAGAGGCCTATTGTATAAGAAGTAAGGCAATCCCTAGGATAATTTCTTGAGAGAAGGAAAAACCAGGAAGATAAATTTGACCAGCAAAAAAGCCCTGGTCCTCAGAGGGGAGCAGTGATTTTCAGAATGACATGGTGGCTGTCATTGGAATTGATTTCTGTCCCAAGCCCATAATGGGGAGAGAAAGAGAGAGGGAGGGAGTTGAATAAGCTCTTTGCTTCTGATCTTGGCTAATTAATTATTTTGGGACACAAGAATATAACATAAAGAGAGAAGTATTTCCTCACTTCTATTCACTTGAAGTAGACCACTCATTCCTTTGGCACCTGAGGACTTTACCTCTGGAGTGATGCTCAGCTGGGGGTAAGCAGTGCCAACTGGGCAGGTTGCTGGTTCTGGTGGAGAAAAGTCAATGACTGGAGACCACAGGGTCATTGAGATGAGAGTGCAGCAGCAGCCAGTAGCCAGAAGCCATGGAGTTTTACTCGGCACAGAAAACATCTTCTGGGGATGCAGCAAAGTGTGGTGAAGGGGACAGTCTTTCCAGAGGGTGTGTGAGCAGAGCTCTTGTGTGGAAACAGGAGACTGTGGAATTTTAGTTAATGTATTCACGCAACCCCACTTGTATCTGCAAGAGGATGAGGGATGGGAAAATTTAACAAGAGATTTGTTGAAGCTCCAAATGGAATCCCCTCTCGTACCCTTTCTCAGCTCCTTTTAAATTGATGTATCTTAACGCAAGTTCCCCTGGGTGCATATTCTTCACAAAGATTTAGAGTTGACTTTACAGCTAAGAGAAGAGGCCTTAGTGTTTGAAGAGAACACCACGCAGTGTATTTCCCCTAAATTCTCCCAATATTGTCAATATTTCTCCAAGGAATGCAAGAGGTGGAGGATACTGCTGGTACTTTTCGGAACACTCACCAACATCCCACTGTGCTCCGCATGTGCACAGCCCTGATCAAGCACTTGTCTACCACTCGACTGGGTCATAACCTGTCACAATTTCATTTCATTGTTTCCAAACTGTTTTAATAACTGCTATGCCCTGGGAATACAAAAGCAGCGAAGATGTGCCTCTAACTTTAAAGCTTAAATCAAAGATTCATAACCTTTTAGTCCAATGAGAAAAGAATTATTGGTTCTAAATTAATCTTGTCTGCCTTTTCCCCATGCCCAAATAGAAACCAGTCTGCAGGCACATTTTTCTTTTTCCATAATGAAAGAGTACAATTTAATAATAGCTGAGCAGTTGTGTTGAGGCAAAAGATTTTTTTCCTTCATTATTTCTCAGTAAAATCCCAAGGGGTCAAGCTTACATGTTCCTCTGAGGGAAAAAGTGTGAGTAGAGGATAAACGTTCTGCCAAGGAAAGCTTGGAGCTGCCAGCACTGGAGTTCTCTGCCACCCTCCTCTGCTTCTCACTCAGAGCACTAAATCCCACTTTCTAGAATTTAATGTGGTTCATTAAACCACATTAAATTGCCTAAAAGCTTGCCTAAAGCTCCAGATGCTCCCAGGAATATTTCTATCCACAGGACTGAAAGATGAATATGGTAGAAGATGCCCAGTTACATTTAGGTTCATGTCTTGCCACTTAATTCAGGGTGCTTATTATGATGGACAAATATTAAACCACCTGTTGACATCCAATGTTGAAATGCTCCATCGTACCACAATATTACTTTCCGTTAAGAAAGAAATATTTCCTCCAAAGCCAGCTGATATGTGGACTCCTTTGGTCTAGGAGGTATCACCACCTTTACCCCATGGGTGGGAGACACTTCTTTATGAGGTCTGCTTTACTTTAGGAGGTCAGCCTCTGCTGGCGAGAAAAAGAAGTTTCATCTGAAGCTCTGGAAGTGGGGAGCAAAGAAAAGGGATGGAGCCTCTGTTTTTGCTGTTTTGGAGCTATGGATAGAATATGGCACCCAAGTTCATACACAGCATCCTATGCATGGTGACAGGGATCGTGGCGGGGGAGAGGGGGAATCCACTCTTCTTGGTATGACCAACCTATTTCCCATTATACTTACTGTAGAAATTGTCTCTTTCTTCTCAGGCTTTCAGGAACAACGGTGTTCAAACAGTTTTACTATCTGGGGATATTTCTTCGAAAAGATCATTGAGAATGAATTTATATTTGTTTGTTTAGAGGACAAAATGATACCACCTGTTATTTCTAATGATAAACTACCTGAGATGTACTTATCCATTGTCCTAAAGATCATCTTAGAAATGCTTTGTAGTGCTTAGCAGGGGACCTGCTGTATAGTAGGCATTTGGCAAGTAATTGCTGAATTACTGAATAAATAAATAATGGCTGTGATAAAACTATAGCAGTGTTATGTTAAGGTCAAAGATATACTTACATAGAATATTATTTGCAGATATATATGATTTCATAAATGTAGAAATCATTACAGCTTTATAAATAGAAATCCTCTAATATCATGAACCTACTAGTGTATATAACAAGCAGAGCCTTTTGGGGAATTTATGTCCAAATTCAACCTCAAAAATAATCTTGGACCACATTTTTTTGCTGGGTTTTTATAATACTATTACAATGCTTAAGTTTTGTTTTAAGACTGATTTGAACCCAACAAGTAGGGTTTATTTGGTGAAATACAATTTCACTTCTGACATAATGTTTCATGCATTGGACATAGTGGAGGTTCAGCAAAAGTAGATTTCACATTAAGCTTTTAACCCAAGACGGTGTGTTATAATATTAATATACTATATTAACATAGTATTGCTATACTGATATTGGCCTTTGTGGCAATATCAGAAGCTAAAAGCATCAGTCTTTGGAGATACCTAACTTTGATGTAATGGAAGCACTCGTGGCATTGCCTTTATTGGTGGAGAATACTATATTCTTTCACAGAGGAAATCCTAATATGGTGATTTATATTTTTAAAAACGAATGATATTTCCTGTTGCTCTGAGTCATGTCCTATTTAAGAGATCCACTTTGGGGCTATCATGAAGCACTGATGAATATGAAATAAAAATGTTAAGACAACTGGTATCAGGACTTTATTAAGCTTTTCACTGGATACAAAGAAACTTTTCTAAACATTAAGAACACGATCTTATCAAAAAAAATTTCACATTTGCTAAACAGAACTGTAGGCATGTATTTCCTTTACACCACATTTATTAAAGTATCAATGACCAGATCCTAAAAAGAGAAGGCACAGATCTGTCTTCCTCTGGTGAATTTCTAGTGTCCAATGAAGGAAATGTCACCAGCTCTGCAAATTCCCATCCTATAGACATGAAACAAATCAACACAAATGTGTGACGGCGGGGGCCATGAGACGGAAATGTTACATTAAGGGATTTGGATTTTCCTATCACTTACACAAATTTCAAGAGAGGAGGTAGCTATCCAAATGTTCTGAAACTCCATCCACATTCGGACTCTGTCAAGGATTCACCATTGGATACAACAGTATTTGAAAACTCTATTTTAGGAATGC
>NW_006797498.1:200438-211003 GCF_000442215.2 Lipotes vexillifer | reverse complement strand
AATGCCGACATGGTTCTACTCTCTGAAAAGTGTTCTAAAAACTGGCTTTAGATCCCACTGTTCTTACTCTGGGACGTGTTGGGTTTGCTCAGAAAAAGTGCTGGTTGTTATAATCTGCTTTGGCGAGCGTCTCTGTCAGGTGCTGGCTTCATTGTCAGGCACTACATTCTATTTCCCACTGCTGCCCGAGTAGGCACCAACAGAGCTGTGTTCATACCTCAGACTCCTCTCTTCCTCAGGCAGTCAAGAGAGTTCCTTTCTATGTCAAATTTTCTACAGTTCCGTAGGAGACCAGTTCTAATCTGATAAAAATAATTTGTGGTAAGATGTTAATGAGAAATGTAAGGGATTAGTTTGTTACCTCTCTGAAAGAAAAAGATAATAAATTTTAAAAGAGGTCCTGGTATGGGTTGGAAGGTGCTACTATACTCCAGGGTCATTTTAAATGTCTGGGTGTGTTACTGGTTGTCCCAATTATTGAGGAATGTTACTTAAGGGATTAAAGGGGGCAGGCGGAGCGAGACTTGGATCTCACAACAGGCCAGTGAATGTGGCATTAATCTTATAAAATTCCTTATCTGATTATTCCTCCTATATTTGAGTTGGTCCTTCATAATGCATTTGTAGGACTTGGCATGGGCCAATATTTTCCTTCATGAAGGGTATTAAGACTATTGATTTTCATGAAGTATCTTAACACAGGAGTGTAGAAAGAGGTAGGATTTTACCCCCTATAGGTAGTCCTGATGAAAAAAGTAGAAAGTCAGGATGGATAGGGATGCCAGATTAGAAAAAATACAAACACAACCAGTTAAATGTGAATTTCAGATAAACAATGAGTAATTTTTTTGTATAAGTACATCTCATGAAATGTTGGGAAAATACTTATACTAAAAATATTCATATGTATCTGAAATTTGAATTTCACTGGGTGTCCTGTATTCTATCTAGCAACCTTAAATATGGGACAAAAATAATTGAAGATGGAGAAAGAGAGGAAAGAAGATTGATTAATATTCCATACCAAGATCCCAGGCCCAAGGATTACAGAGTTTTGCTTTGAACATGGCTACCTGTGCAGATCCTCATATTAGTACTTAGTTTTTTTATTGCTAGACTGCACATAGGCAGATAGCAAAAATTTAAGTGTTTCATCCTGTTGTTTTGCAAAGGGTACCACCTAATGTTGATGGGTCTTTACTGACTCTCACAGGGCCAAGGTGGTTCATCTCACTTGAGAAGATCCAATTTTTAAAAAAGTAATGGTTTGGAGAAACAATTTTTTATGGAAAACTTATCCTTATAAGCAAAATGGGTTCCATATTTGGAAGAACAGCTTTAGGAATGCACTGGTTCTGTTGTTGATGGAAATGAATCTGAATTTAGTTTCTTTGCATGTTAATAGTTAATAAATTAATTGATGTTTGAAGCTTAAAGAGCATTGGGTGTTCCACAAGCTGGACTGTTTGCTTGTGGGAACTCAAATAAGTGCTAAAGCACATTTCTCATGTGATTTTAAAAAAAGGTCATTTTTAACAAAAATATAATTTCTTTTAAAATTTTAATCCCAAATTGAAACAATAACAAAAAATGTCAATGAATTAAGGCTGGTCATAATGTGCCCTTTTTCTTTAGGATAAGTTTGATTTTGTATAAGATACAGTATACTTAACACACACATACCACATACAAGCACATACTTCTGACTTATACAAATACACATTTAAGACTAATACCTACAAAAGAGTATCACAAATGAAATAAAAATTGCACAATTTTCAACTGACTTAATCAACACATTTTACAAATTCTACAGAACATTTTATCGCTGTCATTGGGAAAACAAATAATTTAGAGCATTATTTAAAACTGTATGTAACACAGGAGCCACCAATAAGTTATGGAAAATACAGCATTTACACCATTGTGTCACTGAAATCTAGTTGAAAAGACTAAAGTGCTATAAAATAAAATATTTTACAAACCTTGTTTCGCATATCCTGAGGGACACTATGCATTATTTTCTATTAGCAATTCAAAAAGCGAGGACTCTACCTGTGGAGCTCTCATTTGGACTAGAAACCAAAGGTCAGAAGATTGTGTCATTGGATCATTAAAATTGTTGAACTGAAAAAGTCATGAAAACATACATTTCCTGAGACTTCCAAACTTCCAGTTTGGAATCCTAACAGGGGAGATCCTGAATGGGTAACCTTGGCTAAAACATGTTAGAACTCAAAGAACTTAAAACAGCATTAAGCGAAGATGCATGTCTGTCTGTGATTTATATTTAAGTCCATCTTTGATTCTCCAGCTTGAAGTGTAATTGACGGTGCAGTTAGACTATTACTGCTAGGCATTTCTTATTTATGAAGATCTCATTTTTCATTGGTTTTCTAGTGATTTTTCTCCTCTTAAATATTTAAATATTTGAATTATGTTTGTTCCTACTTACATAGGAGATATTAATTTTAAGAGTTAAAATGGCAATAGAATCAGGTTGAGTGATTAGAGTGCAGTTTCGGCTTGAATAATGTGTGAAATGTGCAAGTTGTGTGTGTGTGTGTGAGTACATGTGTACACACACAGGTGCATACATACCAAACACTTTATGCTCTAATACATTCATTGTTAGGTGACACTCCATGAAACGTGAGTTTTCCCAGTATGGCTGAAAGTGAATATTGAGGTCATGATATAGAATATCCTAAGGCTTTTAGAAGATGCCTCCTCATTCTCTGCATTCATATGATTGTGTAGTAATAAGGGAGACATAAAGAATAATGGCAGGAGTATCTAAATATTGGTGCTTTGAAATTACAGACAGGAAAGCAAACCAAAAAATGATACTCTTTGTATATTTTCCCTCATCTCAGCCACTCACTCCTTTGATTTCCTGCTGTAGAGTGAGTAAAAGTTGGATTTTGTTTCTCTTTTCTTTGCCTTGCAGGACTTGTGATGGAAAAGTCTTAAGAAATAAGCAAAACAAAAAATGCACCAAGATGTATCTCCTACCATTTGGGGGTCTATTTGTAGCCCTTGTGCTCTCTCTGGAAACTCAATGCCCAGCTAAGACAAAGGAGCTTAGGCTGATGGTAAGCTCTGATTGCATACCACTAGTCCTCACCCCCTACCTCCTTATTTAAGGCCCGCAGCCTGCTCCCTAAGTGTGTCCCAGAGCAGGGCCAATGGGCAGAAGACAGCCAAAGGCATTTTCTCTCCATTCGCCTTGCAAAGGAACCCCTCCTAGTGAACTCTTCCTCTAGTGGAGGATGCATGGTTCACTTCTACGTGTTCCCTCCTTTAGAAATTAAGGCAAGTCCGTTTACTCCCAGTGCCTGTTACATAGATATTGTATATCCACATGGACACCAAACATTGGCTTGGAAGTATCTTTTGTCAAACAAGGACTCTACGTGCATATCATTAATAGCAATTAAAAGTTTTCTCCAACTGAGAAGCTGCACAATTAACCTAATGCTTCAGCATGTTTGTTTTTTTCCAGCACCCAAATGACAGATATGACAAAGCTAATTCTAAGCAAACATAAGAAAGCATCTAAGTTCAAGAAAATACAACATAGTTACCTCTATATTTTATTCATTTTTCATTTGTATTGAATATGTTGAAAGATCTGTTTTCTCATACATTTATAAGTTAAATCCTTGTGTCATTGCAAGTGTTCTTGGCTAAAGATCCTCCTGAGGGATGAATAATGAATAGTCAGAGAAAACCTCCCCAGAAAACAACTTCACAGGACATAAATTTCAATAAGCTATAGTCCTTTAGAAAGGATTCATATTCAATTGCATATAAAGAACAGGTGAGAGAGATAGAAAGACAATAAAACTGCAAGGGGAGGGAAAGCATAAAGAAAATTATATTTGTAGATAATTAATATCTAGTTTTACAAAAATATTTGAGTATGATCAGCTACTCTACTTTCAAAAATCTCATCAACTCTTTTTCATACATTGTTAAGGGTTTTGGTCCTAAAATTAAATTATTTAATATTACCTAAGTTTTCACTTGAAAAGAAGAATTTCACTATGTCTGTCCATGACTGTGTGTGTTTGTGTGTATTTGTGTCTGTATGCCTGCACAAGAGTGGGTATATATTGATAGATTTTGTCTGTTGAGACATATACACGCAATTGGAATGGAGATCATATCTGTTGTGTGTATATGCATGCTACTTGGTCAACCACACACACCTGTACACTTTTCATAAACGTTCTCTTCAGTATAAACAATTTCTCTTCCTTCCCCACAGTTGCTAATAAGCACTATTTTCTGATAGTATTTATAATCTTTTAATCAACTCTTGATTATTTATAATTTTGACATACATGACCTTGGAATCAAATCCCTTACCTAGGACTCAGAGATTAAACCACATGTCATACATCTAAATTAATTGAAAGCTGAGAGCATGCTTTTATTTCCCTATGGCCCCACTTTACATGGCCTGTGTTTTCCCAGGAAACTATTGAGGTGAGATTATTTCTAAACATGAAGATAAAATAATCCAGAATTGTATGAATTCAGCAAATTTTATAGATTTTTATAAATGCCTCACAATATTCCTGTGAGGCATATTGGTAAGGGTTATCATGCTCTTTGAAGATTGTTTAGAGCTGTCAAATATCACAAAGACACCAAGGCGGAAGCAATGCTCAAAGTTGCATTACCATTTTTCTTCCTCTTACACCTGGACTATCAAGTGGTGGATGGCAGAAACTTTCTGTGAAACTTTGGCCTCTGCCTCAAACTTGACCCTGGGGTGGGACACAGAAGTGATTTTCAATAAGTCTTCCCAAATCACATGAATTTAAGAATCTCCTAAAAATGTTTCACCGATCTTGAGAGTTCACTGTCATAGTTTCAAAAACATTGCTCTAATTCACTCTGCCACCCTTCCATTTTCCTCAACTTCAAGTAAATAAACTCAGATTGAACCTTCTCAGAATATATTCCTCAAAATCTGGGATTTAGAATGACATATTTGGAAATCTCAATTTGTTAGGAAAGTTTGCTCAATCTTTCATTTCTTTCTTTTCTTCTTTTTATTTTTTCAGTCAAGATAATTGTTAGAAGAACTTTTGTAAGAGTTCTTTTCAGAGTTTTCTGATTTTAACAACACTTGTCATAATTTTTCATTTACTGAGCATTTGTAGGACAATATTAGTTAAGAGATTTCTGAATTAAAATGATATCCATCTCTTCCCCCACCCCCATTTTTCACTATGGAGTTGGCACTAATAGTTCTTCCACAAAAGTTTTTACTCTATATTTATAGCTGCCTTAAATAGAAATACTTTGAAACACTATTGTTTTTATATAACACAAAAATTACTGATTATGGCCACCAATATTACTTACGCAGGGAAACAGATTTGATGCATATTGTTTATGACCCAAAGGTAGTGAGACTGCAGACTACAGAATATTATACCAGGTCCCACAAAACAAGTATGTTTCAGCACAACAATGTATTGATAATACACGTTATGTTGGGCATTTAATTATTTTTAAGTCCCATACAATATTTGATTAAAAAGAGTGAGCTAGAGAGGGAGCAGAAAGGTTCATTTAGAGGATACACAGTGTAGGAGCCCTAGGTTGAAATCAGAAACACAATCAAGTAAACACTCATAAGTTACAAAAACTAATTCTGAGAAACGAAATGTACTAGGCTTTTTTTATTCCTAACACTAGAAGTAGGTTTTGCTCATCAAATGGGAAATGAAATATTTATAGTAATGTAGAGTATGATAATAATCACTGAAGAAATGGTTTCCCCATTTTCCCACCCACTTTCAGCCCTTATTCCCTCAGAGACTCAGTGGAATAGGAAGATCAGAGTGTTTATAGATTATATGCCTAATACAGTGAGTTTTCTCTATCTTATTCACTGGCACTCCAAATGGTACTATCAAGTGTTGGCTTCCGCTTCATCAAAGACATAGTTGAGCTTTATGACAGTGCTGATGAAATCACCAAGTTCTACGAAATCGGCAGTGACAATATTGATGCCACTCTCTCCTGGCTTCTGCGTGCGGACCCACTGCATCATGGCAGGAAGAGCTCTGAGAAAGGAAAGAAAAAAGAGAAGTCACAGAAGGAAAGATATTATTTTTCGAGCTCACAATTCCCAGGACTTCCTTTAGTTTTTTAACATTAAAATAAATGCCCCAATTACAGATACAGAATGGAGAAAAAAGCCAATTGGACAATGGCAAATTCTTAACCTCTGAAGTGACTCTGCAGGAGAAATACAGCAATCCCTGGAATCCACGAGGGATTGGTTCCAGGAATCCCCACAGATACCAAAGTCTGCAGATGCTCAGGTGTCTTATATAAAATGAAGTAAAAAGTCATCCTTTCTCATCCGCGGTTTCTGCATCTGTGAATTCAACCAACCCGGGATCAATTTTATGGATACGGAACCCTAGGATATGGAAGGATGACTGTAGTCACTACCTTGCTCCACATTGGACTCCATCTTTGGAGATCTCAGATGCCATGAGAATTTATAGAGAAGCTTCTCCACTAAGAAAACAACATTCTTGCACTCATATTCTAGTTTGGTATGGTGTGATTGCAAACCTTGCAAAGCTATGAGGTAGTGAGGTCAGAGATGTATACATGAACTTAGCAAATATTTATTTTGAACCCACTATTATCAGCAAATATGCTGAATATTGTAAATAGATGTAAGGGGAAAACTCCCTGCATTTGACAAGTGCATGGTTTGGTGGTGGGCACGTGGACAAGGAAGAAAATTTTAATACTGTATAGCACAATCAATGCTCATCTTTTAAACATATTTACTGATCACCTCTTCTATTCCAGACACCCTTGAAGGCACTTGGAAAACTTGACTGAACAAAGTAGATACAAATATCCACCTGTGTGGAGCTTACAGTCTAATAAGGAAAGACAAACGATGACTAATAAACCTAAATTAATTATATCATTTGATAGGAAGGAATAAGTGCTATTAAAATGCAGCAAAAAAAGGAGGATTTGGAGTGCATAGATAGAGAGGTGTGGAGCAGATCACAATTTAAAATAGGTGCTTACGCAGGTCCATTGACAAGCGGACATTTGTGTGAGGGTTTGAAGGAGACAAGGGAGTTGTCATGTAGAAAGCTAGGGAAAGCATTTCAGTTCTTGCCATGGCCCTGAAGGGGTAGCATGCCTAAATGTGGCAAAAGAAAGAAGAAAGTATTAAAAGATGAAGTTAGAGAAATAATAAGGAAAGGGAGGCAGATGCTGTAGAGCACTGTAGGCTATAATAAGTGTTTTGAGGTTTACTCTGAGCGAAATGGGGAGTCTTTGGAGGATCTTGAGCAGAAGAGTGTTATGATCTGACTTAATTATAAAAGATGATTCATTACCATGACAGTATAGTGGAGAGTCACCTAGCCTAGGTTGCAAAGTCAGAAAAAAACTTTTCAGAAGAGCGCTCCCTGAATGTTGAGGGATTAGGAAGATTTAGCTGGGTAAATGTGGGAACAGGGTGATGCAGTGCATTTTCAGACAGAAGAAATAGCATTCCTTCATTCATTGACAGGAATAAGGCATGCTTAGGAGTAGGGCATGCAGACAGATCCAGGAGATGTTAGGAAAGATGCAATATCCTATGACAGCATATTGAAGAGAAACCACTATGACCTAAGGGAGCAGGAAGGGAGGTTGACATGAAAAAGGGATAAATGAACTGAGGTCTGAGAGATGGTAGTGCAATAACAATGAAAGAGTGAGGAAATACATGTGGACATTAATTTCCTGGATGAGATGGAGGGAGAGAGAGAAGTGAGTGGGTAGAGAGACAATGATGAAATTAGGAATCTCAGAGAAGTTACAAAATTTAAGGAAGTCTTAAAAATGTTGGAGAAATAAGAAGGAACCGGATGATAGAAGGCTTTCAGAAATGTAGACCAACTGAAAGCTGTTAACCAGGGAAATAATATGTTAGACTTGTGGTTCAGAGAGAGTGGTCTGCCTTCATTGTGAACAAATGAAGGGAAGAAAGCAAGACTGGGATCAGGGCTAACAATTAGGGAGCTGTGGAAGGAAGCCAGACCAGAGATAATGGTAGCTTACATCTCAGTGGCCACAATAGATATATTTGAAAGGAACTGAGGAGATAAAATGACAATATTTGACTGGTGTGGGATTGGATGTAGATGCAGAGGGAAAAAGAAGCCATGAATGATGCTTAGATTTCTAGCGGTATTCTGGCAGGTGAGCATCATTCGCTAATCTTGGAAAGGCAGCACTGAAGGCTTTCCAGTGGATGTGCTAAGTTCAGTCTGAGACATGTTGACTTTGAGGTGACTTTGGGACACATGAGTTGAGATCTTAATTCATAGTTAAGTACAGTTCTGATATTCAGGACATAGAGCTGGTCAAGAGTCATCACATAGAATAGTTAGAACTATGAGAGTGGATAAAATTACCTGGGAAGGTAGTATAAAGAAGGGCGAGAAGAGAAAATTTGAAAATCAACAACATGGGCAGAAAAGTTGATTCAATTAAAAAAAGAGAGAAGTAGGCATAGAAGTAAGATGAAAATTAGGAGCATGTAGTGTCATGAAAATAAAGGAGAAAAGAAAGCCATGCTTCTTTTGGTTTGTGAGGTTGAAGCATAGAATGTAATATGTGTGTCTTTCTCCAGACCTCAGAAAGTGTATGTAGTCAAACTTGACCCATCCAGGCAAAACTGAATCAACTGCCTTGGACTACATTCATCCTGTGGGTAATACCTTAAAAATTCAGATCCACATTTTTCAGCATACAGATAGAGGAGGATACAAGTGCTTCTAAAAGAGCATAACATTGGTTTAAAACGTCCATTACCAAAAATAAATAAATACATAAATACATAAATACATAAATAAATAAATAAATAAATAAACAAATAAATAAAAGGTCCATTGCCTTCAGAAAATAGACTGGCAGGTGGAGAAATTTGGTCTTCACAACAACAGCTTCAGAAGAGAATTCTATCTTGAAATGAAAAATCTGGATCCCTAGAGCACAGACTCAAGTGTATTCAAGTTCGTTAGAAAGACAGATGCCGTGGCAATGTGTGTGCAGCCACTTGGGTTTGAATTCCATTACTTTCTCTTCTGCACTTGCTAGGGCAGATGGTTATATCTCTGTTGTGAATATAGTATCACCTTGGCATTTTAGAAAAAGCAGACACTCTTTGGAAAAATTATCAGAACGAGTGCATTTCCTGGGAAGAATAGTTCTCTAGCAGATATACTCACTTTGAGATGTGAGGGGTGGAGTAGAGAAGCGTGATGCTGAGGCCAGTGCTGACTCTGTATTAAGTTTAACCAAGTAGCTGGCTTACCAGCTCCCTAGGGTACTAGGTTTTGGGAGGCTCCTGAGCAACAGAACCCCCATTTTAGAACCATGACCATCACAGAGATACTCAGATGCCCACTACTGCTCTAAGACTGAAATTCCTGGGCCTGTATTTAGAACAACTAATCGTTATCCCCATGGAGCTATGTTAGGAGAATATGAGTGCCCTTCTCTGTTTCTCTATAAAATAGATTGCTTTGAGGATTGATGAAATATCATCTTGGAATAGCTCTTAGGCCTCAGGTGAAATAGGAGTTTTACATTTAAATGCTGTTTCTCTGAGTCATGGGAATATTTCTCTTTTTCTGTTCAGATATAGTTTTGTAAAGTCAGTATGATATCAAAGACAAAACAAGCAATAACACCAAGTTGAATATGAAATACTCAGACAGACTTAAGTAGAATTATGTTAAACAAAAAGACTCAGTATACTGGATTAAAACTAGCAAATGCTACTGAAGTTATGATGATTATTTAGAGTGACATTTCTTAAACTTTTAAAATTATTTCCCCCTTATGGAGCCTTTTAAAATATTTTTTCCCTCCTCACCTTCCTTCTCAATAAAATTTTAATACCACAGATAGACTCTAAATATGTTTATAAGTTGTTTGTATATACCTGTGCTTTTTACGTAAAAAGAGTAAATTTTTTATTTGCCCTCCTGAGAATCAATTTTTATATTAGGTAATTAGAGTAAATTGAAAAGCCTACTCTGGTGGTAATAAAGTATTGTCTCAGTGTAATAATTTTCGTGGTATAAGACAAACTGGTTAACAAAGACCTACTGTATAGCACAGGGAGCTCTACTCAATATTCTGTAATGACCTATATGGGAAAAGAATCTAAAATTGAGTGGATATATGTACACGTATAACTGAATCACTTTTCTGTACACTTGAAACTAGCACAACATTGTTAATCAACCATACTCCAATATAAACTTTTTTTAATTTTTAAAAAATTAAAAAGAAAAACTGGTTTAACTTTAATTTTAAAAAATCACCCATTCACTCATTCAACATAGATATACTGTATCTGTGGAAGACGGCGTTCTAGGTGTAGCTCCCTAGAGCCATTTTGGGGTTCAGACCTTCCTCACCGCTCTCCAAGAAACGTTGCCACAGCCCTGCCACCAAACTGTTTTTTCGTGCCTTTTCTACACTACAGTCACAACACTCTT
>NW_006797498.1:196013-200365 GCF_000442215.2 Lipotes vexillifer | reverse complement strand
ACTCTTTCTCTCAACCAAATGCATTATTCTTCTCCGTGAACACTGCAAAGTCTTCTGTCACTTACAAGATACATAGGCTCTTGATCAGTATATATGAGTCCCTCCATCCTCCCTCACGCATCCACCACACACACCTCTCTTCAGCTGCATTTGTTGCTATTTCCTACATGCTCATTTTTTTCTCTAGTAATACTGAAATGCTTATGTTTTCTCCCAAACATACCCTGTGGTTTCATGCCTCTTTTTTTTTCTTTTTTTTCAGGACTTCTCTCTATATGAAATACCATTCTTTCTTTCAGTACCCTTCTTGGTCTAATTTCTGCTTGCCCTTCAAGACTTAACCCAGGCAGCATCTCCATCCCTCAAGTCCAAATCTGGGTGAAGAACTCTTTTCTTGATGCTTTATCTCCTTAAGCACAGTTCTGTAACTACACACTGCACATGGCATTCAGATTTTCCACTTCCATGCCTATTTCTATCAGCACCTGCACACTTTTCAAAAAAACAAAAATCATATCACAGTCATCAAAATATCCCCTGTACTTGCCACAATCCCTGGGACCCAAAAGGAAAATAGCACATTTATTGAACTCAAATGTTACCTAGAAATCCTGGTCTCAGCTGTCTCAAAGTCTAACAAGTAAAATGGATGTGAACCAACCATGACAATACAATATGGCACATGGGCATAGGATTCTATGGGAGCATGTAGGTAAAATAATTTATTTCACTTGGGAGAAATTACGGAGAAATTTAAGGAGCGTGTCACAAAATAGGAGACATATGAGCTTGGTCAAGACTTTTTAGATAAAGAAGAAGAAAGCATTTCAAGAAAAGGGAACAGCACATCCAATAGAATATGGGCTGTATAGTAGATCTCCAGAACTTATCTCTCATAACAGAAACTTTGTACACGTTAATCATCACCTCCCCATTTCTCCCTCTCTCCAGCACCTGTGAACACCATTCTATTCTCTGCTTCTATGAGTTTGACTGTTTTTGATTACACATATAACTGAGATCACATAGTATTTGTATTGCTCTGTCTGGCTTATTTCACTTAGCATAATGCCCTCCTAACAAAACTGTACTGTATACTAAGATTTGCTAAGAGGGTAGATCCTATGTTAAGTGCTCTTACCACACACACACATAAAAAAATAATAAAGGGGTCAGGAGGAAACTTTGGGAGGTGATGGATATATTTATAGCCTTGGTGGTGATGGTTTCATGGGTATATACTTATCTCCAAACTCATCGAGTTGTGTACATTAAAAATGTACAGCATTTTATATGTCAGACCTCAATAAAGTATTTTTTTAAAAAAAGCATATGGACATGAAAGAGAGGACGTGATTAGGAAAGACAAGGTGACCAGAGAGTAGGCGCCATGGAGGTGTGGGGACACTAGGGGGACTGACTGGAACAGGGAAGGAACAGGAATGTGTCGGGCCAGATGGTTAACGCCTCCTTTGACAACCTGTGAAGTCAGAGCTTCCCTTTATATGCACTTAGGTTTGCTGTTGATGTCGTCTAAAGAAGAGTTCTTTGATTTTCCCATGCAGTGAAGAATCTAATATTAATTCCATACAAAGTCTATCATCTAACGGCACTGAAACTTGTATTCTCTTCACTTATAAATAAAGAGCTTAGGAAGTTCCCTTTGGAAGTTCTCAGATTGCTACAAGATCCTAAAAAGCCCTCATTTGCTCATTCATTCATTCATTTTTTCATATTAGTTCCACCTTTATAACCAAAAAGTTGCTAGCAGAAGTTTGAAGAGCACTCATTAATATTATGAAGGAAAATATTTCTTAGTGAAATTATGTAGCCTGAAGAGATTACTAAATTCTCTTTGAATCTGTATATTAATATTTTAGTATCTATTTATGGAATAGTCTCCTTTGGTCTCCTATATTCACATAGAAAGATGTGACTAAATAGATACTGCAATGTTGTCTTTTAAATGCCCTTCTTTTTCTTAATCTCTCATTTTCATTAGATGCTGGATTTACAGTGTGGATTTAGACTGTTTATTTGCAAGACCTCACTGACTACCAGGAGAATCATTTCAAGATAAAGAAAAATTTAAATAAAATCCTAGCACTAGTGTCAAATCTGGAGCCAGACTGTTTCTGCTCAAGTCTCAGCACCGGCATTAATTATGAGCAAGTTAGTTAACACTCTAAGCCTCAGTTTTATCATCTATTGCATTAGCATATTAATGAGGATTAAAGTGCTTAGATGAGTGCCTGGCTCTCTGTGAGTGGTAATGTATTGAATATCCACTGAGTGACAGCCCAGGCAATGCCCTGCTCCAGAGTCTCAAAGAAGGAAGGCAGCAGGGAATTCTGAGGGCAACACCCAACCATAATACAGTTGTGATGTAAAAATGAGCCTGCAGGATTTCTTTCCAACCATCACAATTTCCAATCAATGATAGAAAGTGGGTGGGGGAGATGTCCTTGTGTATAAGGGCAAGAGTGGCAATGAAGCTTTAGGGAAGTATCCTTGGAAGGGTTTTTGGGGGGGGCACATAATTGGGGCAAACGTCCAAATATGCTTTTCCCATCATAGATTCTAACTTAAGTTAGCAAAAGAGCAGGTCCAGAACCAAAATTTGGTACATGAAACCTCAAAGCCCTTCTCCGGAGTATGGAGCTCTCCTGAGGAAAGGCATCTTCAGTTTGCAGGCTTCTTAGAGGAGAAACAGGCAAGTCTACAGGAATCAGAAAACCTTCCTCCAAGGAAGCAACAGGAGAGCAGCGAAGTGGGAGCCAGGTCCTCTGATGTTCTAGCTTTGAGAAACAATTTTGAAAAGATTTAAAGGAAAAGATTTAGGAATTGGAAGTGCTGAGTTCGGTAACCCTCAGTGTGCTGACCCTGACTTATTAATTCATGTCAGTCTCCTACTTAGGATGCTTCAATCACCCCTCACTGCTTTTAGCATAAAGATAAAAATTCTTAACTGGTCTATAGGCTCTGAACAGCAGCTACTAGCTGCTCCTCCAGTTTCATCTCTGGTCGCTCTCTCCCTCACTGAATTCTAGCCACATCCACAGTCTTACTCATCTTGACCAGCCTAATTTTCCTCAGGGAACATTGTAAGGGCTGTTGTTTGTTCGCTGTTTTTTTTTTGTTGTTGTTAGTTTTTTTCACCAAGAATACCTCATCTTCCCTGCCCCTTCACTTGACCAACTCACTCACTTTTCTTTCAGGTGATAGTTTAAATGTCACTTCTTCAAAACACTAGTCAGAATTGTAATTATATTTACATGTTTGATCAACACCTTCCCCCTATCTAGACAGCAGTGGCTTTGAGGACAAAGACTATCTGTTTTCTCATTGTTGGAGCCCAAAGGCTCAGCATAGCACTTGGCATAGCCTGAGTACTCAATAAATTTTAGAAACAAAAGGTTGAGTTTTAGAATAAAAGTGCATGCAGTAGCATAATTCATGGAAAGACTGCTCAGTTTTCCTCACTGTGGCTATTGCCACAGATTTTAGTTTGTGAATTCACTGCTATTTTCCTGACCAAAAGTCTTTTAAAAATTAACTTGAAGGATTTTAACTTTTCTGTACTTGGCAGCTCTTACTGGCAAATTTCCAAATTGAACAGTCGATTTGCAAAATGACTTTTCCTGCATTATATGTAAAGTGTCCTGAGAGTCTGTGTTAATAATGACAATAGTAATCATCTCTCTAAGAATAAAGTTTATTAGCATTAAACTTAATTAAACAGATTTCTTTATTTACTATCAATTTATTATTAATTATAATTACCCATCATTTAATTAGAATTAAATTTATTAGGAACCCATGTCAAATTCATATTCAAGTGTGTGTGTATACCTAATATTTTTACAAAAAATGCATTTTATATATGCTACTTTTCTAAATTCTCTAAACTGTTGTATTTTGTGGTTATGAATGAACAATGTGGATAATAAAACACTTGAACCTTTCAGTGAATTTTATTTGAATATATTTAATTTTCAATGAAATGTTTCTTTTGTTGAACGAAATAGAATCTTTAAATTAAATTAATTTTTACAGAACTCTCTGATGCCCTTGGAAATAAAGATTACAATGAAATGTCAGAGCCTTGTTACTGCCTTTCTTAAACCCAGCCTCTCCTGAGAAATGGAGGCCTCACTGGTCTGCAAAATTTAAAATAATGATCACAGGTCTTTCTTCCCTTGGGCAACTGAGTCACTCAGGAACAACTAATTCAACGCAAGTCTGACATATTTAAAATGTGATTTCCTGTCAATCTAGCCACTTCTGAAGGCTTAGAAATTTCACTTGAAAATGTAAAGGAGAGAAAGATGAAACAAAAAGAAACTCTTTCC
>NW_006797498.1:171344-196003 GCF_000442215.2 Lipotes vexillifer | reverse complement strand
CTTTCCCAAAAGGTTGGCATTTCATGCACTGAATCATACAGTGATTGATAAAAGGCAGGGCCTTTGCATCTGTAGTTTTAAACCCCAGAAAGGGCTTCAAAATAACTTCAGGTAGACAGATGGATGTATCTCAGAGATTGTAACTTGCATGAAGACAAGGCTTAGCATTTTTTGCTAAACTTGTTTCTGTTTAGAAAGGAGCATATCTGATTTATGCCTGATAAAAATAACTCATTTTTGGAAAAAAAAACCCTTTTCCCCTGAGATTGCACTCAGAGAAAGAATGAAGTCATGTGAATGATCTGCAAAACAAATGCCCTAAAATCAACTCTAGAGATTTTAGAGGACTTGAGCTTTCTTGAATAAGAGACTAAAGTCCTCCCAAGTCTTCCTATGACAAGCACTATGTACTTTCAGAACTAAATCCCCACAACTATTTAGGTGTAAAACAGAAAACAATGAAAGTTACAACTAAACATATAGCTGGTTTGAATTTTTCCCTCTGTGGCCATGAAAGGAAGAAATCCCTCTCTCCTTAACCTTCCCAGATTCTCTGCTCAAATCAAGTTCAAACTCCATCTGCATCTTGATAAAGACATCTGTTCAATGCATATTTATAAAGCACCTCTTATGTGCTACATATTATTCTGTGTGCTGAGGACGCCAGGGTGCTCAGAAAGAGACCCAACCCTTGCCCTCTTGGTCTATACCTTCTAGTTGGGGAGAGAGAGATTTATTAAAAACAAACAACAGGCACCATTTATTGAAGAGGCTGTCTTTTCTCCATTGTATATTCTTGCCTCCTTTATCAAAGGTAAGGTGACCATAGGTGCATGGGTTTATTTCTGGGCTTTCTATCCTGTTCCATTGATCTATATTTCTGTTTTTGTACCAGTACCATACTGTCTTGATTACTGAAGCTTTGTAGTATAGTCTGAATTCAGGGAGTCTGATTCCTCCAGCTCCATTTTTCTTTCTCAAGATTGCTTTGGCTATTCAGGGTCTTTTGTGTTTCCATACAAATACCCTGAGAAAACCATAATTCAAAAAGAGTCATGTACCACAATGTTCATAGCAGTACTATTTACAATAGCCAGAACATGGAAGCACCCTAAGTGTCCATTGATGGATGTATGGATAAAGAAGATGTGGCACAATATACAATGGGATATTACTCAACCATAAAAAGAAACAAAATTGAGTTATTTGTAGTGAGGTGGATGGACTTAGAGTCTGTCATACAGAGTGAAGTAAGTCAGAAAGAGAAAAACAAATATCGTATGCTAACACATATATATGGGATCTAAAAAAAAAAAAAGAAGGTCCTGAAGAACCTAGGGGCAGGACAGGAATAAAGATGCAGACGTAGAGAATGGACTTGAGGACACGGGGAGGGGGAAGGGTAAGCTGGGACAAAGTGAGAGGGTGGCATTGGCATATATACACTACCAAATATAAAATAGCTAGTGGGAAGCAGCCACATAGCACAGGGAGATCAGCTCAGTGCTTTGTGACCACCTAGCAAGGTGGGATAGGGAGGGTCGGGGGGAGACGCAAGAGGGAGAGGATATGGGGATATATGTATACATATAGCTGATTCACTTTGTTATAAAGCAGAAAGTAACACACCATTGTAAAGCAATTATACTCCAATAAAGATGTTAAAAAAAATAAAGACTATGTAAAGTAAAAACAAAAACAAAAAACAAACAACGCACAAACAAAAACTATCAAGTCAACTGTATTGGTGTTGAGAGAAATTTCAGTTCTGGTCCTGACTATAGTAATGTCTTTTATTGTGTTTTATAATCTTGCATAAATTTTATTAACCCTGTGAGTCCCAATTTTTCCTATTTGGAAAATTAGGTGTGACAACACTTGGGGTAGACACCCCCGCACAAGGTGATGATCTCTATGTGGGTACTATTCAGATGTAAGGTCGGGGTTGTTCATAACACCTCGGCCACAGCCATGAGGGCTGACATGCTCCGGGGGCCACAAGATAAGGACACAAGAGCCACTGTCACACCAGGAATATCGGGGGACTGACTGACCCTCGCCTTCACCCTAACTATCCTAGCCGCCTTCAGTTTTCAAAGGGACATATTCCAAGTTCTCAAGAAGACATGGGAACAATCCCACCTCCCTCTCATGCCTGGAAGTTTGTTAGTTTAGTTTAGCTTTGTGTTTGTTTAGCAAAAAGTAATGCAGTCAAATCAAAGCAAAAGACGCCATCTGTTTCCTTTGATGATGGCAAAAGTAGGCTTTTTTATTGTGGCAAGGAAGAAAACCGTCAAAAATCCATTTTCAATTAAAATAAGATCATATAAACTGCAAGAAGAATGGTGTTTAGAGTTCATAAAATGTGCTGTGTCCTCAGGCCCATCATTCCCTTCAGCCCGTGTTTCAGAATAAGCCATAAACCCTGCCAGGAGACAGAATATGAGCACAGCCAGCCCTCGATGGGGCCTCTGGCTGTGTGGGGACTATTCTGTCTGCTGATTTTCTAAGGGAAAGAAGGAAGAAAGAAAGCTTCGTACATTCTAAACAAGGAGACCCTTCAGTGTATTAATAAGATTTAGACTGCCAATGAGGCAGTGGGTTTTCTTTCAAGGGCAGAGTCTCAATATAATGAACACATCTGTGTGGGATCAAGTGTTCTCACCTCACAGTCTCTTCCTCAGTACCAAATAGCCACTCACTCAGAACAAATGCTCCGGGAATCTGGGGACTCAAAGCTCAGAAGCAATTTACTTTACTCAAAGAGTACAGTTTCTATCTGCTGGCACCTGCCTGTCCGTTCTCCTCTTTGGAAAGATTTCCATTTGCAGAGAAAGAGCTGCTGCTCACCTGTGCAGAAAAGAAGTTTTAACATTTCTGGTTTTGCCTGGAACAAACATGTCAAGGACTATCTAGGTTTATCCCTTCACTCTCAATTGTTCCTGACTTGGGGATCCTGGATCTCAGGATAGCAGAGGTAATAATGTTGAAAGTCACAAAAGAAATCAGTCACCCATGAACTGTGGTCACACAGTTTAACTGAAATGCTGCTCTTCTTTACCATGGGCAGAATCATTTTATCAGTTCAGGTTTAGCAGTGACCATCTGCTGCTTATTTGAAATTCTAGTGGAAATCTGCATGCTTTTAATTTTAACAATGGAGAGATAAATTATTACCTATAAAATATACATGTATTAAGAGAAGATGGTCTCTGTGAGGAAAAATGGTGTAAGAGATTCTTTGTTTAAACTGAATTATAGTTTCTGTACAATATTATATAAGTTACAGGTATACAATAAAGTGATTCACAGTTTTTAAAGCTTATACTATACTTATAGTTATTATAAAATATTGGCTACATTCCCTGTGTTGTACTATATATACTTGTACTTATTTTATACACAGTAGTTTGTACCTCTTACTCCCCTACCCCTATATTTCCCCTCCCCCCTTCCCTCTCCCCACTGGTAACCACTAGTTTGTTCTCTATATCTGTGAATCTGCTTCATTTTTATTTTATTCACTAGTTTGTCGAATTTTTTAGGTTCCACATGTAAGTGAAATCATACAGTATTTGTCTTTCTCTGTCTGACTTATCTCACTTAGCACAATACCCTCCAAGTCCATCCATGTTGTTGCAAATGGCAAAAATTTCATTCTTTTTTATGGCTTAGTAGTATTCCATTGTATATATACCACATCTTCTTTATCCATCCATCTGTAGAGATTCTTGATGGTGAAATCCTGGGAACTATTTGTTCCCATCATGTTCATATATCCTTTCTCACTTTCAATAGATTTTATTGAGTACTAATCATGTAACAATTGTTGGGGTAGGTACAGGGATGAGTCAGACATGGCCCTTGCCTTAATTATAGGACTAATTCTGGAAATACTTGAATTGTTACAAATAGAAATTGTTTAATTGCTCTGAATAGAGTTGCATGAAAACATTTGACAATGATGTCCATGAAGCCTCTTTTGGCCTCATGAACTAGCTGCTTGCCTCTTTCTTGGCACACATTCCAATTCCAAATGGAAATATTCCATGGAATCTTACATATTTATGAGGCTAAATAAAGACTACTCTCTAAGTACTCATAAGTTAAGTGAGCATTTATTGAGTTTTAATGGACTGCCTACAATTGATACAGGGGCACTAGAAAGAATAAGAGCTTTAGAATTAGAGCCCTATTTGAGTTATTAATAATGTGTGACTTTGGGGAAGGTTGTTTTTCACTGCAAAATGGGGATAATAATGATATGTAAATCCTAGGGTTTTTGCAAGACTAAAACAAAACAATACAAGATGGATAGGTGGTGTAACATAGAGGTAAAAAAGAGGACTTTGCAGCAGACTGAGTTCAAATCCTGGCACTCTCACTAATACTCATGTAACTTTAGGCAAGTCACTTAAACTTTCCTAGCTTCAGTTTCCTCACTTGTGAAAGAGAATAAAAAGAGTGAATTAATGTGGAGATTAAATGAAATAGCATGCATAAAATTTTAACATAACACTTGAGTGGTGATAACTCAATAAATGATAACTGTTACTCCATTCTTAGTGTTCATGCTTGAAGTGCCTAGTACATAGTAGACAGTAAATAAATGTTAGCTACCTTCATTTTTCCTAATTTCAGATTACTTGAAGGCAAGTAACTCTCTGAAAAAGTTACTCTCTATATTGATGTGTAGCGCCTGCTGTGAAGAGCTGACCAGATTTTCCCTTCCAGATTGAGAGCACTCATCTCAATGAGTGCTAGGAATGCTGCTGGCTGTCAGCTGTCAGCTGAGTTTCTGTCTGAGAATTGTCCTCAGCTAAAGAGTTGGTCACACCACTCAAGGTCACACACCCTCTCTGGGGACAACCTGCATCCAATGACTGATCTTTGGGAAGGAGTGTACACAGGCACTTGCCTCAAGGTGGGACAACTTGGAAGGTTCATCCCAGCTCCAGAGCTTCCTATAGGCTTGGCTAAGACCTTTGTTGTGACTGCATCACAGCCGACTCCTCCCTCTACTCAACCCTGTTCCTGTCACTCTCCCATAGGCATGGATTCCAAGTGAACTCTGGAATAAAACTGCACACAAATCTCAGAGCCTTAGAGTCTATTTCTTGGGAAACCCAACCTACAAGTGTTCAATTTAGATGGCAAGAAATTCTGTGACCAGTGGACTTTCACCCAAGTAGGAATCAAGGGTAGCCTTTGGTAACCTTAATGAGATAGACAAATTAAAACTACATTTCCATTTCTTAAATGCAAACAGGGTAGATCCTATAGTGGTTTGAGCATTGTTTTTCAAGAGGGAGAGTGAGAGAAGATCACCTGAGAAAAACTTCCTTTCTGCTTAGTGCCGTGCACTATGCAGAATCATGTGGGTACCTCCACTTACTCTGGCAAAGTAGAAAGGTTACCAAGTCTAGACTACTTAGAAATAGTGACCACATAGTCTTATATTGGTCATCTTTTAGGATTTCCCTCTGGATACCATTATGCTATGAATAATGTATCAGAAGCTCAGAACATCTAAACCTACTTCTAAAGGAAACAATTGTCATGGTCACTCTGATGGGAGACTTTTCCAGTCCAAATTGCCCAGCAGAAGCTGGGGGTGGGGTGGTGGTAGCGAGGTGGTATTTATTCCATCATCACAGCCTTTTCTGTATAGTACTTTGTGCAACTCCACGTCCCTGACATGCTCTTTCAAAGCTAAATGTTGTTATAGCATCCATTTCAGATGTTCAATTTTTTTAAAAAGTCAAATTCAGAGATTTCCCATTCCTTAGAGAAAATGTTAACATGCAGAATGAATACAAACAGAATTTAATTTGATCATAATTTCCCAGGTGCTAATGTGTCTGTGTGTCTCTGGGCCCCTGCAATCATGCATAATTATCAGGGGGTGATTTCTTTGACCTTTTCCCCTTTAATCGGTGACAACTGCAGGTGCAAAGGGCAGAGGAACATGTCATTTGTTCTGCAAGAGAATAAGATTCATTATGCTGTTAATTCTATAATTTCCTCCTGACAATGGTCTTACAAAGTCAGAGTGTTTTAATAGTACCGAAAGAGTGCAAAATTTTAAGTCAGTTAGTATGAGAAGAGTGCTTTCCGTTGTGTTGTCTGTTGGTTATATTTTTGGGAAATCGTGTTACCTGACACTTTAAAAATATTCCACTTTAGCATTCTTTGACAACATGGAAAATTCCTAGGAACTTAAAAACGTACAATAAATATTGCCAAACCATATTGGTGCCATATATGTGTCTTATTTGCTAATTCATCCCCCCTCTTCCTTGTATATTTCCTCCTTGCCACATTTAGAAAAGCACCAGAGGCTATCAGGTTTGAAAATGTCTCTAAGATGTTTATAATCTGTGACCATATTCTCTAAAAAATGTTACCTAAACAGAGTTCCATGTTACAATGTTTCATGAGCTATTGAAAGATATTCCTAAAACAAATAAATATTCCTTTGAATATTGGTTGAATAGATTTAAGTAATAGTGAAGCCTCTTTGATGTTCACAATACACATAATAGCATATTAAGCATATTGTCATATTAAGGACATTGAAATAAGTCAAGAACTTATTCCCCTGTCCTCAAACTGGTGTTTTCCAAACTTATTTGACCCAAGAATAGTCCCAAAACTATTAACACATGGGCATGCACACACATATACACCTTTTAAATTTCTTCCTACAAACAACCAACAGACATCTAGTGGACCTAATGTTCTACAGAACACTGTTCCGGAATTATTGTTGGAAAGCATCCTTTTCAGACTCAACTCTGTCATATGTTTCAAGGACTGAAAATGCTCACAGCCTCCTGAGTCAGACCCTCCCATCTTAAGACTACTTCCACTGTTAGAAGTTTCTTAGGTTCCCCCAGAACAAGTTTGCTTCTCTTCAACATGATATTCCTTTAAATATTTGAAAATGATTGGGATTCTCCTACCCCACCATCTGTACCTGCCCTTCTCCATCTTAAACATCCTATGTGGAACATTTTTATTGTCCTTGCCACTCCCTTCTGAACACTCCACTTTGTGTATATTCCCTACAAAAGAGTTACCTTTGGAAAATCATGCAATTTTCTAACTTAGGTATAGAGTATAATAGAGTATCTCCATCCTCATTCTGGGTACTCTGCTTCTCTTATTATGGCCAAAGATTCTTCTGACTATTTCTCTATTCATGTTTCCCAGCCATTCCATTGCCATCTTTTCCTTGGAATTCTTTAACAGCTTCTTCTGAAGGAAGGAGGAAGGTATTAGGTGGTACCAATGGAGGGGAAGCAGCTCTTCTTCTAGAAGCGTCAACACTAGCTTGTGACCTTACACATTCTTCTTCCTCTTGAGTTCAGAGAATCTCCTCTCTGTCACCAAAAAAGGTACCAAGCATGCAGGAGGCGAGGTCCCACCAGAAATTTAAGAAGAGCCTTCAAGAGTGATCTGAGGCTGGATAGTTGCTGGAGACTAAGAAGCAGCAGCAGATGAGAAATATGGAAGTTTGGTTCCTCTAGAAAGTAGCCCCAGCTGGCAGCAGCAACGGTATTGTCAGGGGATGTTAAACATCCAGGTGAGTCTCCACTGGATTGTTTTAGAGTAAAAATAGCAATGAATACAGAGAAATCTAATTTTTTTCAAAACTTGGAATCATATATGCACGTGAATAGTTGGCCATGTAAATTATCTGCCTGCCTGATTGAGTCTGCAAAGTGACATGATGACAATAATGCTGCCCTTCCTCAGGACTGGTGCTCACTGTAGTTTTAATTAAGTCATTAATTAACTAGCTATTGATTCTAAGAGTCATTGAGCATATAATGTGCCCTATGAAGGAGAAGCATTATTTGCAACTGTGTCTGGTTATGTTTTAGGGCAGTGTTTGAAAATGTGGTCCTAAAAAGACACTTGCTACTCTTTTTTTTCTTAATTAAAATCTCCCTCACATTCATCTAGAATGCAATAAAAATGACTCCTAGAAAGGTGAAATAAAATGCTCCCTCATGGCAGACCCTATTCAGTCCTGGATTATCTCAGGGGAGGTTTGCAGCGATAGGTCTTTAAAAGTTGTTATAGGATTTATTCTGGCTGGAATAGAAGAAAAATCACTGGCCATAAAGAAGGTCAGAGGAGCCTTCAGGTGGGCACATGAAGACCTGTTGAAAATAAAGGAAAGAGGCTCTGGGTGTGTGTGTGTGTGTGTGTGTGTGTGTGTGTGTGTGCATTTTCTGGGATCTCAACTTCCAAAATTCTATAGAGTCACACCTACAATTGCATTAACTGCATGTTTTTATATAGATGCTGCTCTCTTGACATCTGTTAGCAGCACCTCTGTGAGATACTAAGAAGCAGTCTCATTCAGGGAACACGATGGCCAGCAGGTACCACAGTCAGCCTTACGTCAGGGTATTTGCCTACAACTGAATTTTGAAATTGACTGCACACAGTGTCCTGAAAACAGATAACATGATCTTATAAAACACTTTAATTAAATAACTAATATACTAAAATATCAAAATTACCCTAGAGGCAACAAAACATATGATATATAATTGATATTATATATCAATTACCTGAAAGTCATAAAATAATGTGAATGCCAAGTGTTATCAGTTTCTCTGTTCTAGACTAGAAGTACAATGATAAAAGAAATGCCATGTATTCTTTTTCACTCTAGACTGGAAGCTTTTCTTTCAAACAACTCGAGTCCAAATTTGAAAAGGAACCCACAAAGGGAAATCGGTGGAGAACTAGATGGCAGCCCCTGTGATGGGCACTGTCTCTGACAGCTGTATGGGCCAGTTTCTCAACAGCTTTACGAGGGAGAGGCAAGGACACAGTAGAATCTTCTCCCAAGGTGTAAAATTCTCTCTGATAGGGAACTGTTTCAGAGGGTCAGTGTTATTTTCAAGAGAAAAAAGTTAATGAATACTTTTCAACTAAAAGCTGAAATCAGCAGGATAGAACCTAAAGAATGTTGCTTCTAATTTTATTAGGAACTCATGTCCCACTGGAAGTCATTAAGTAGAAATCAGTTGAAAATATCTTCAAATGTGTGGCTTTTGAAGCTACTAATAATAGAATATATTTTATAACAGGTTTTATTCCTGGTATTCAGTTCTATTTTAGGGGATGAAAAGGGTTTGATATTTAAAAAACAAATAGAAACCTTTGATAATATCCTATCGAAGTACGACATTTCACATAAATGTAAAAGATGCTGCTCCTAAAATACTTTCCATTTTTAAATGACACTCATTACTATTTCCACAATGGTCCATGATGATGATTTACTTTTCTCAGTTACATTATGGTATTATATCTAGTAGAACTGAGTGGAAAAGAAAATCAGTAAGATTGACTTGAGAATTGTGAATCTTTGATTCTAAACCTGGTTCTACTACTAAGGGCTACCCATGGAAGACAACAACATCAATTTCACATCTCTAGACTGCTACATCAGTGTCCACATGGACATCATTCTTCCTGACTGTGAAAAAGTCATTCTTGAAACCAAGACTGCAACCCTACTTAAACCATGTGTGCAAGTCACTGACCCTCTCTGTGCAATATACAGAATGGAAATATATCACTCCAACTCAGGGGTATTGGGAAGCTCAGATATAATTATGACTGTGAACACCCTTGAAAATTACAACGTGCCTTACAAGTTTAAGTTGTTCCAATTAAACGAATTATGTGGAATTGTGTAAACTGGAAATCCTCCTGCCCTCATCTGAACTTTTCACTTGTAAAAGGGTTGGATTGCCATTGGGTTTTCCATGTTTATTCATCCAATCTGCCTTGGCTATACCTCATTCTTTTTACCTTATTAGAGGTCATAAAGAGTGGTGGAAAATAGTCAAGGTCATGGCAGAAAGTGAGTTTCTATCACTCTGTATTTTTACATTTCTTGGAGTCTTCCCCATGTTGCTAATCTCAAATGACTTGAATCTAAAACAAAGTTGGAGTCATCTAGTACTATGTACCTATAGGTTATAAACTGAAATTCCAGCTTGCTGCCTTGGGACCAAACAACTCAACTGGGTGGCAAAGGAGCACATTTTTAGTCATGTTTTCTTGCTCAAGATAGTCCACAGCTCCTCTCAATTGGAGTTTCTACCATCCACAAGAAGGTTTTCTTCAATTGTAATAAATGAGACTTGATTATGGGGCTGAGGTCTCCTGTCTTCTCATCTATCTACTCAAGAATAAGTCTAGGTAGCCTGGAAGAGATCTGTCCATTTTGTAAATGAGCACAGCAGCAAACAGATATGATTTTGAGGTCACCATCCCTTACAGGGTAATCCATATATCCTCCAGTTGATCAAGCCATGGTAACATCAGCTTGAGCAGAGTATTTCACTTTAGGATCATTCTGGCTAATGATGCCATAGTTTTCTATTTGCTCCTGTTAAACCAAATACTACTGCCCTCCAGGCACTGTGCTAGGCAATGGAGGCACTGCTCCAGGTGTTGAAGAGTGAGCTCAGAAGAGTATGTGAAGATGAGACCTTAAAGTTTCTAGTTTAAACCAAACACTAGAACATCAACTCAGGAAATGGCCCTAGTTTCACCATCTGTGCAGTAGTTAGATGTTACTAACTCTGTCCACCAAACTCCTTAATGATGGTACAAAAAGCTTGGTAAAAGATTTGGTAAAACTCAGAGTTTGAGCCAAAAGGCAGCTTGATGATTTAAGACAAAGGTTCACAAACTATATTTTATTGAACATATAAAATAAAATGTCCAGAATGCTTTGCAAATTTAATGTCAGTATTCTGTTATCAACTTCAGCATCTCATTCTTGTCTCTGTTTAATATATCACCAGCAACTGTGATAGGAAAAATTTCAAAACAGAAGCAAAACACCCCAGTGCAGCAAAAATGTAAAACAACAGGAAAGAAGGAGCTGATTCAGTCCAAAATTCACATATATAAGATTTTGTGATCTACTTAGTTATTTCAATAAGCTGATATCCTTGCTTCAAATACAGAAAAATATGAGCAATGGTGTTCCCCTCTTTTGGCGTTTTTTGCATTTTACCTAAGAAGGATAACATCTGGACAAAGCTAAGAATAGTGGTGAATGACTGGGTGGGTCCTAGAAGTCGTCATGTCCTTAGAACTGAACATTTGACAGCTTCAAAGACCTATACTTACCTGAATGTGAGTATAGAGTGAAAATGGATATTCTTTTCATTAGAAGCACATAAAAGTTTAATGGTAACATTACCATCAACACGCCTGTGCTATCAAAGCTGCTTCAACTTCACACAAGCTGTAGGATCCTTAGAGTTAAACCAGGCGGCTCTATCTTTTTCTGCCCTGGGTCCTTCACATACTGAGCTTCTAAGGGTATGGTACATGGAGACTACTCAATACACCACAATGATACAGGGAAATTGGACTAAAGGTATTAAAAACATGTTCTTTCTTTCGAACAGAGGGACTATCTTTTATTATGCAATCTGAAGACTATGTTTATTTGAAATCTATTGCTTTGCTTCAAAAATCTTTTATATAAACAGAAAAAAATACCCAAAGCCAAAACAAAATATCTCCAAGTATCCAAATGAATATTTTGAAAATGAATTACCATTAGGCAAAGGAAAATTAACTTTGTTTGTATACAAAGTGCCTTCCTTTTGGCTAAAATAAATGGTCAATTCAGTTCCAAAGTCAAAATATCTAACCCCAGTAGGTGGTTCTATGTTGGACTACCACAAAAATCACTAAACTCAGTGTGTAGCTACAGCCTGACTATTGGATTGACATAATTTAAGACCATAACACATGTCTAGACTGAGTATATTTTTATTCACAATGAAAATCCAATATGCTTAAACCTGGAGAAAATAATGACTTCAGCTAATAGTGTATTCTGACATTTTTCTGATCTTAATGAAAATGTTTTTCAAGGTCAAGTCACAGTCATATTAAAGCATTTTCCCCTAAAGCCCAAGCTTATATATGTTATACACAAGGCAAACATTTTAATTGTGTTATTTACTTGCTTGAGCGGAACTGGATGATTCTTTTGTTTGAAAAATTCTTTCTACACCTCAGGCATCTATTTCAGTTTCAGATGAGTAACAAAAAACTGTATTGCTTTTTTACTATCTTGTATTTGTTCTAAGTTTTAAATGGCATCTATGGTTCTCCATTTGCCATAGAACATTATCTTGGAGTGAAAAAATAATCTTTCTAAATTGATATTTTGAATTAATAGGCATGTTGAAAAGGAATGATTTCAGATGGACTTCTAAAACATGAATAATAAACTGGTCATAAAGGGCAAGAATTCAGCTGGCATTTAGAATCATCTCCATGAACACAGGATAGAAGAAGGCAAAAGGTAGTCTGTCCAATAGCTTATTGACATATTTGACCGAAAGAATAAGTGCCAAGTCAACCATCCAGAAGTGCAACTTATTTTTAGAAAGTGTAGAATTAAATCTGAAATTAAGATTTCAGATTTCTTCAGCTCTTATTCAAGACAAAGTAGGACTTTTTATATTTGTCAGTTACTTTTTCCACAGAAAAATGAAAATATAAACTCCAAATGACCAAATCATCAACTGAAGAAATATTTGAATCTAAGATGAAAAATCTATTTCCACTTTGTCACTTAAAATATTTTTGTTTTAAGTTTTATACTCAGCATACCTCTCATTAATTTTCTCTTATGACTTAATTTTAACTCATCAGTTTGCCTAGAAATTATTTTAGATGAAAAATATATAAATGTAACTGATGCCCATGACTCACATCAATTAACAGTAAATCATTAATGTAAAAGAAATTACTATTGATTCCTAAAAATTAAAATTCCTAAGTTACTGTTGGAAAATTTTCAGCTTAAGATTGCAACCTATGTTAGATACCACTTAGGAAAAGCTTCCTAATTCATTCAGAGTAAGGCATGTGTTAAAAATCATAATTTTAGGGTTTCCCTGGTGGCGCAGTGGTTGAGAGTCCGCCTGCCGATGCAGGGGACACGGGTTCGTGCCCCGGTTCGGGAAGATCCCACATGCCGCGGAGCAGCTGGGCCCGTGAGCCATGGCCGCTGAGCCTGCTCGTCCAGAGCCTGTGCTACGCAACTGGAGAGGCTGCAACAGTGAGAGGCCCGCGTACCGCAAAAAAAAAAAAAAAATTCATAATTTTATTTTACTTAACATAATTGAAAATTATATTTGTATTGCATTAAACTAATATATTTATCCATTCATTTACTTACATATGTATTGCCTACCTACTCGCCTGGGCTCCAGGGACTGGGTAATTAATGGTGAAAAAAATAAATTCATTCTCTACTCTCACATAACTCACAATTTAGTGGTGTGTGTGTGTGTGTGCAGGCATTAACAAGGCAATCATAAAAATAAGGATGTAATTACAAACTGTGGTAAGAGGTATGTAAGGAGGTTAAATGGCTCTATAAGTGCATATAACAGGGTGACTTTGACCCAGTCAGGGTAGTCAGGATACTGACTTGGATTTTTTTTTTTTCGAAGTCCAAATAGTAATTGATGAAGTAAGTCAACATTTGATTTGCCTCAAAATGAAATTGTCTCGGCAGACATGGCTTTTCTTTGAGATTTTCCAAATTATGTCTTGGCTAAATTTAACCAGACAAGACAAAAGAACTTGAGAGCAAAAGTGTAGTTCAGAGAGCATGTAGTCCAACCCTCTTATTGGATAGATGTGGAAATTATGCGTGAGGAAGAGTGAGTAGCTTGCTTTGCATTGTTTCCACTCAGAGGTAGAGATGAAATTAGAACTCCATTATGCTAAAATCCTGTCCAGAGTGAATCCCTCTCATCTGTACCACTCTACGTCTGGTTTATCTAATGTTATCTAATGCACTAAGACAATAACTTGATAGCAATATGGTAAGAAAGCCAAGAAATTGAGAATATTCATGAAGGAAAAATTGTTTTCTGAACACAACCTATCACTCAGCTCAAGCCACTGCTGAAAGAAAAATATAGCTATGCATACAACCAGATATCTTGTAAGTTTCCAATTACTTATCATGTTTAATCCTTTTCCCTAAATTGTGTGTGTGCGTGCATGTATATTTTCAGGTTTAGAGCCACTAACTTTTATAGATTTTTACTCTTTTGCTCAAATCAAAACTGAAATTAATTCATGCTCAATCTTATATTTCATTTTTCCTGTATACTTATTTGACTTTATCCAAATGGATATTTTTAATAGACTCTAGTTTTTAGAGAAGTTTTAAATTTACAGAAAATACACAGAAAGTATGGAGAGTTTCCACATATACCCTCTATCCTGCTTCCCCACATGGCTTCTCATATTATTAATATATTGCATAAGTATGGCACATTTGTTACAATCAATGAACCAATATTGATAAATTATTATTAACTGAAGTCCATAGTTTACTTTAGAATTCATTCTTTGTGCTGTCAGTTCTATAGGTTTTAACAAATGAAAAATGTCCCGAATCCACCATTACTGTGTCATACAGTTTCACTGCCCTAAAAATCCTCTGTGCTCCACCTATTCAACCTATCCTCCCTTCACCTAAACCCTTGGCAACCACTGATATTTTACTGTCTATATAGTTTTGTGTATGTGTACATAACATAAAATTTACAATTTTAACCATTGTTAAGTGTACAGTTCAGTGGGCACTAAGAACATTCACATTGTGCAACCATCAACCACTATCCAACTGTCTCTATAGTTTTTCCTTTCCCAAAATGTCATGTTGTTGGAATTGGACAACATGTAGCCTTTTAGACTGGCTTCTTTCACTTATCAAAATCATTTAAGTTTCCTCCATGCCTTTTTGTGGCTCATTTCTTTTCATATTGATATTATTCTGTTGTATGGTTGTATCACAGTTTGTTTACCCATTCACCTATTGTAGGACATCTTGGTTGCTACCAAGTTGTGGCAATTATGAATAAAGCTGCTGTAAACATCCATGTGTAGGTTTTTGTGTAGACATATTTTCAACTCATTTTGATAGATACCTAGGTATGAGATTTCTGGATCATATGGTAAGACTATGTTTAGCTTTTTAAGAAACTGCCAAACTGTCTTTCAAATAGCTGCTCCATTTTGTATTCCCACCAGGAAAGAATGAGAGTTCCTGTTGCTCCACATTTGGTGGAGCATTTGGTATTGTCAGCATTTTGGATCTTAGCCATTCTAATAGATGTGTAGTGGTATCTCATTGTTTTAATAAATGGACATTTTAGAACTTTTCAAATTACAATGTTGAAGAGAGTCCTCAGCACAGTAAAAGAAAATGCTTCACTTATTTAAACGATCTCTGGTCCATTATTGGCAAAACTTGCCACTCTGTAGAGTTGGTCCACGCTGGATATTTACTAGATCAATTTCTAGGTCTTTAGCAACCTTTCACTCCAAGATGAAATGATTGATCTTTTTTCTGAGCTCTCATAGCACATTGTTCATACTTATATTACTTGCTTATCACACTGCACTGTAACCATCTACTGCAATGCCAGACTTTCTCACTGAACTCTGAGGTTCTAAAGGCAGAAAGCTTGATGTATGTGAGACTGTGGCCCTGTGCTGAGCACAATGTCTATATGTGATGGTCATCATCTTAGAGTTGTTCCTGATTATGACAGATATTAGTAGAGGACATGTGAACCCAGCTCACATTCATCCTGGCCTCAGTCTCCCTATCTTCTCTCTAACACTTTTGCCCTAAGTTGCAGTTTTGGCCTTTCCCTGTTCTAAAACTAGATCAAGTAGAGGCACTGTTACTCAAAAAATCAACAAGTAGGGACAAGAAAGAAAAGACTGAGAGAGAAAAAACAAAATAGTCCCCAAGGGGTAACTAGTCCATTAACAATGAAAGTTGATGGCTTTATCAGTCTTTCCCTTTGCTTCCCCACCTCTCTAGGTACAATGTCAATATCTACTACTCTAGCTTAACTAGTTAATTAACAAGACAAATATAATAACAAAACGTCTTCCAACTCTGAAACAGATTCTTTTTCCAGAAATGTCATAACCATCATATAAAACGATGACTTGCAAATAGAGCAAATTACCAGGGGGTTTTGCTTTGATTTGGTTAGATCCCAAAGCCATTGGGCCAGAGATGATGCTGAATACAGTAGGTGATTGGCAGTGTCTACAACGCAGGCTCACTAACTAGAAAGGCATTGGGATCGAGACTTGCAGTTTCTCCATGAGTAATAGGTAAGGAAAAAGAGAGACTTTTTTTTAGTGTTCTTGTGGAAATCTTTACTCAAAATTACACTTGTAAAATGACAAATTACAAGATTCTTTTGTATGATACTTTTGTGATTATAAATTATACAACAAATTATTAATTTGCTGTTTGACGACATGATTCCCAAGCACATTTGGACTCTTTTTTCCAAGGATCTGATTGGTTCTTTATTTTTTTTTAACTTTTATTGGAACATAATTGATTTACAACGTTGTGTTAGTTGCAGGTGTACAGCAAAGTGAATCAGGTATACATATACATATATTCACTCTTTTTTTAAGATTCTTTTCCCATATAGGTCATTACAGAGTATTGAGTAGAGTTCCCTGTGCTATACAGTAGGTCCTTACTAGTTATTTATTTTATATATAGTAGTGGGTCTATGTCAATCCCAATCTCCCACTTTATCCCTCCCTCTCTTTCCCCCTGGTAACCATAAGATTGTTTCTTACATCTGTAACTCTATTTCTGTTTTGTAAATAAGTTCATTTGTACCATTTTTTAGGGTTACAAAAATGGTACAGAAGAGAGACTTTAAACTGCCTGAGAATGAGAGCAAGCCTTCACTTTCAGAGAAAACGTAGAAACACTGAGCTTTGAAAAGTCTGCCAAGGGTAGTGAAAAGTGGTAGGGTTTAACAAGGTCAAATAGTAATCACACATCCAAGTACTTGCTCCACTTATCCAGTAACTGGATCTAAAACATATAATTCAAAATCCTTAGGTGACTGTAATGTGATTTGCTAATCTTTCCTATGATTTATTAATAATATGCATCAACAGATAGTGATGCAAAAGTATTAGAAAGAGTCTAGATACTTATATTTTACCAGTTCTGCATCTGCAAGAAGACTCCTAATTTTATCCAATAGTTGTTTAATTGGCCAGTGTTTCCAAAGCAAGTTTTATTTTTTAAAAAGATAGCGGGGCTCATTCGAGGCTGTTAGAACACTGAACATGACTTTAGGAAAAAAGGAGCAATCAGAATTTCAAAGTGTTACGTCTGGATGAAAACATGTTGTTTTGAGAATCAAACAGCTCCTAAGGAGGGCTGTCATTCTCAGGGAAATAACTTTTGCCACATTCAGAAATGTCAAGCCCTCTTGCTAGGAAAAGTGTATGGAATTCTTTAACATTTTGTTGTACTAAATTCTGTCACACAGTGTGATAAAAGGACATTATCCTGGAGAAATCAATATTCTTTTAAGCAGCAGCAACCAGGGCATATCCCACTCCATGGTGGGTATGGAGTTGGAGGGGAGGGGGTGTCAAAAACATCTCATACTTTTCCCACATGAAATGGTCCAAGGGTTTAAAGCAGTGGTTCTTGTCCTTTGGAGATTTAAATGACACTTTAAAATGCTAGAATATTTTTGCTGCACACTTGAGGAGATTAAAAGACAAAAAAGCAATAAGCAGGTGAGTAATTATTACAACACAATCACATGTAACACAGTGCCTATATATCACCTAGGGTTACATAGCACTAGTCCCTTGGTAGTCCTTTAGTACTATGCTTATTCTTTTTACAGCCCTGACTGTACCCGTGAACTCCCAAAGCAAAGTTGGAACGTCCTCGTAAAACACAGGTTTTATTTTATTTTTTTACTGCTCTGCACCATCTTGTTGCAGAGAACTGTATCCAGCTCTACCCTGTGCTGCCTAAGCTGTGCAGTTGAGCTAATATCTGTTTTCAGATGACTCCACGATGGGATGAGGTTGATGAAGACCCCACTCACTTCTCATGCCAGAAGTTTCCACTGTCCCTTGTGTCACAAGATACCATAATCCTCACACATCTACCGTTTGCTCAAGTTTTTAAGTAGTTCTGCACAGAACATTTTTAACTTCAAGGTACTGAGGAGCTTGGAAAGCCAAATCATTCTCCTCTGTGCTATCTGCTAAGTCTCTTCTTCTTCATGTACTAAACATCGGGAGCAGTTTGCAGTCTGCTTTACTTTCACAACAAAGTCTAAATAACTTCTACACATTGATCAAAATTTGACAGCTCAGCATGCAGTTTTGCAACATGCTGCTTGAGTACCCTTGCTTTAAAATACTCAAGGATGGGCTTCCCTGGTGGCGCAGTGGTTGAGAGTCCGCCTGCCGATGCAGGGGACGCGGGTTCGTGCGCCGGTCCGGGAAGATCCCACGTGCCGCGGAGCGGCTGGGCCCGTGAGCCATGGCCGCTGAGCCTGCGCATCCGGAGCCTGTGCTCCGCAATGGAAGAGGCCACGACAGTGAGAGGCCCGCGTACCACGAAAAAAAAAATTAAATACTCAAGGGCATTTGCACAGTGAGAATCATAGAAATGACTGAGCTTGAAACACCTTACTCCTGGCTTTGCTTCTTCTCCACTTCCCTCTCTTTAAGAGCCCAATTCTCTTACTCTTTTCGTTTCTCCTCTCCGTTTACTCATTGAAGATGCATGAGGCATACTTGATTTTAGGCAATCCTACAGCAGACTCCATAAGGGAGGTCCTGGGAGAGGTCTTTTTGCTGCAGTTCTCACCACCTGACCCCATGTCTGCTGCACACCCCACACCCCAGCTCTTTTTAAAACTCTCTCCACATGCTCTTTTCCTCCATTTTTTCCTTTCTCTCCATCTGAAGCTTAAGTACGGGAATTAATCTTAGGATATTAGGTCCTATATCCATTATGCAGAGGATACCATGAATTTTCATGGGATTCTATCTTTCTTCTTAGGGTTTAGATACATTCCATTAGAAAAACTATTAAGGCAATGGAAAACTGGGTAACTAAATAGAAATTTCATCTTTCCTGAATCACGCTTAAAGGAATACAATAAGAGCTACCTGAGCATATTGTACCAGAAAAATTAGGTGCAATCCTGTCCAAAGAGGAGGTCAATAAAAATTTTCTGGGTAGCCATTCTAAAATACTCAATATGGAAAAGTCCCAGAAATCCATGAAGTAGGGCAATTATAAACAACAGAATTTTCCCCAGAAAATTACCTCTTAATGTATGATGAAAAACAAAAAAAATATTTGCATAAACTAATAAATATCTCAATAGTTGAATTCCTTTTTAGATCTTATCTTTTTTTAAATTGTGGAATATGGGACTAGTATCTATTTTTGGCAACTTTATATATGCCTTTACCACCATCTTGAAATGAAAAGCTCTACAAAGAACTGATTCCTACTCTTACAGTGGGCAAAATTCACCAAACCATACTTTATACTATGGTTTGTGGCAAGGATTGGAAAAACTTTAAATTAGGTGATGATATGTTTCATGAACTATCAAAGAAATCCCAAGAAATGAGAGCAGATACTTTTTTTGAAGCAAACTTGCTCTAATCTTCAGATGGCTTGGACTTCTAAGAAAACAACCACAACAACAAAATCAGGGTAAATAATCTGACTCACTAGGTCCCTCTGACAAGTGTTTTCATTGGGCCATACATCTTTCCACGTAGCACGCCTTGCAGCTTGCCATTTCACATCAATGTGACTTCATTAGTACCACGCTAATACCTATTCCTGTTGAAGGCTAGTAGGGATGCTGTTTCCTTTTTCCATCATTGTATCCCCAGAACCTGGCAGGAGGTCTGAGCACACAGTAGGCTTCAATGAATACAAGGGAAATGAGGATCTCCCTCCAACTTCCTATCTGGGCTCCTTGCAGAGCAGAGGCAGTTCAAACATTATCTCAGTGATGAGAGGAGACATATAGTGAAAAGAAGCCACTGGAACAGGAATCCAAAGGCCTGAATTTTAGGACCAACTCTGCTAAATTTCTCTTTGATTTGTGGTCATCAGTTTTCATATATTTAAAATGAAATTGCAATAAGGAGAATGGTTAAGATGCCTTCCAGTTTTCAAATTCCAGGGTTCTTTCTGCTGCCAGTGTAGTAAATTGTTTCTTCATTCATTCAGTGAATAAGCAATGTTAATGATATTACTACTGCCCTTTAAGGACCAATCAGATCTTGGTCTCAAGATGTTGAGTCTATATTATTTTTCAATTAAATCATATCACTCAACTTCCATGCATCACTTTACTGCTTTGAAACATGTCAGAAATATGCCTTTTTTTTTTCTTTTTTTTGAGGAGACATTTGGGAAAAAAAAGAAAAATAATTGCAGTGTTCTGGCATGGTGAATATTAAATTTCATGGTGACTATTAGATTTCAGAACTAAGGCATTTTTACCTAATTTATCTACTGCAACATTAAGTTATGTGGGCTTAATGAGGCCAGAAATGGCCTCTTCCAAAAATGTCCAGATTCTGAGAATTTTAATCAATGAACTTGACTGATGATAAAACTGGTCACAGTATGGACTGTGGCCACAGATACATTCTCCCTATGCATATATGTATTTAAAATTATAAAATACAGAACCGTGTCTTCTTGTCAATTAAAAGGCTCGGCACACAAGGGAAACACCCCATTGTCTGACCTCTTTTAAACTTCTTGTTACTTCATCTGGTCCCTCCCACATGAACTTAGGTTCAAGACCCATTAAACACCTGTGTGTCTTGAATATGAACATTCTTGCCTATTTCACACCTCCTACAATTTATATATAGTAGTCCTTCTGCCTCAAAAATTCTTTTTCCTCAGATTCATCTGGGAAACTCTCAGATCAAAAATCACTTTCTCTGTGAAGTTTTCCTGAAAACCTCTGGTTTCATGGAGGCAGAGACAGTGTCTTATTTAACTTTAAATGGACAACATCTAGCAAATTCTGGAAAAGCAGGTGCTTGAGATATGAATGAATGATAATTAGCCCAGTATTAAATATCTGCCTATTTTTCTTAATTTTCTTAATGTACTTGATTAGAATAAAGGTGTAATCCATTATGCAAGCCACCTTTTCTATTCAGAATTCTGTACTAGTAAGTCTGAAATGTTGAAGACCCAGCTGTCTTTGATTTATTCAAGCAAATAACAAACATACCTCTGAACAATTCTTGACAGATGAAAAGTGCTTTGTTTAGAGAGCTTAAAATGAGACAAATGTTTTTTAACAAGTCATTCTTTTGGAGTTGTGGAATTTTTTTTTTTAAGTTTCAGGTAATTTTCTAGGAGAGTTCTACACGACTGGAATTAACTTGAAAAAAGACCCATAGTGTCATCACTGGCTACGGAATACTTCCCAGAGTTGAACCTATCTGAAGGAGAATCCTCTTAGTGAACATTTTAAAGAGCAAGATAATATGAAAATGTTCTCATATGATTTAAAGATGGTGCCCATGATGCTAAGAAGTTTTACTAGAGGCACTGAATAATCCTCATGACACAGTGAGCTCCTGCTTAACTAATGTCAGCACACTGGAAACTTCAGTCAAAACCAATATTTCGAGCATTCAGCTTTCAAGAGAAGAAGCCAAACACCAGAAAATGAATTCATATTAGTAGTTTTATACAAGCAGGCTTTCCTAGATATGGTTTGAGGTTAGTACACAACAAGTCCAGATGTATGATTGACATTTTATTCATACAACAAATGTTTTTTGAGCATCTGCTATATGCCAGGCACCATGCTAGGCACTGGGGACACAAATGTGATCAAAAGAGACAAAACTCTATGCCTTTGTGGAGTTTCAATTTTATCAAAGGGAGACAGATAGTAAACAAACTATCAGGTAAAATACAAAGTTACACTGTGCTATGAAACCACTCATTAAGTAAGCAATTGCTCAGGATTCTTCTACTTGTTTAGTTGGAAACTTAGGCATAGAGGGACTGGTAGAAGCACTTTTCCTCTGGGCTCCAGCAATACCTCATTTCTCTACTCTGAGTGTTGGTGGCTCTGTATTATCCACTTGTCTCCCACCTCAGCAGACTTTGAACTTCTCCATGGATGAACAATGTTTCTTTTATCTTTATATCTTCAGTGTATAAAATATGGGCCCCTTCTTGAGATCTTCTCCTTTGGCTTCTAGGAAGCCATACTCCTTGAGGTACTTTCTTCCAACCTTTGGCCCCTTCTCAGTCTTTCTGCAACCACTTTTCTTCTGCCCCAAACTAAAATGTTGGTGACTGTCAGAGTTCTGTCTGCTTCTTTTGGGATTTTCATTCCCTCTCTCAACAATCTCATGATTCTCATAGTTTAATTCCCATCTGTGTGATGTAACCCCTCCAAATACTTTTGCAGCCCAGACCTCTCTCCAGAACTCTAGACCTTTCTATCCAGGTTGCCTAATGCTCCTCAGGATATGGATGTCCTACATACCACTCAAAATCCACATAGCTGAAACAAAGTATCATCTTCCCTCCCTCAAGCTGCTCTACATCCAATGTTTCTGACCTCAGCGAATGGCATCATGAGTGATCCAAGCCAGAAAACTCTTTTTATTTTGATTCCACCAAATCCTCCCCTCTGCCTATAACAAGTCAGTTGTTCAACTCCTATAGATTCTACCTCATAACATCTTTAGAATCTCTGTCCACCTCTCCTCTTTCAATCCCTACTGCCATCGCATTAGCTTAGTCCATCATCATATGATATCTAAATTACTATCACAGCCTCATTCAACAACAAACATTTACTGACTATCTGTTATGTACCTAGATCCTGAGGAGCAAAACTAGACAAAGTCCCTGCTTCACTGGGGATTTTGGTTTGGTAATTTCTCTCTGGTCTCCAGGGCTGTAGTATTTTTCCACTCAAATTCATTCCCTCCACTAAATCCAAATCTGATATTACTACTTCCCTGAATAAAACACTTCAATTAGTTCTCAAGAAAATCCTCAAATTTCTTAGCATGAAATAAAAGGAAAGCGCTTCATAATGTGCACTGTTTTTTCCTCTAAACATATCTGTTGCCTTAATCTCAGATGCTAAATTACAGTACACAGAACTCCTCGCTATTTCCCTAATGTACTGTGTGCTTTCTCTTACCTCCAGATACATTGCAGGTCTATATATCTAAAGAAAAAAAACTCCTAGCAGAGTACAGACAGATATACACCAAGCTTCTGATACCCCAACTGTGTCCATGCTTACTCCAAGACAGACCTGACTGTACCCCCATTTCTTCCTTCCCCTAACACTGGCCTGATTCCAGGTATCAGTCTACTAAGAGTACAGAAGTAGGCAGTCTCTTAGACCTAGGACAGGCATAAAATACCCTTAGAGTTCTAGATATCGCAACTCCTAACCCAACATTTAATTGTGTGTTGTAAATGATTCTTCTGTCTTTGGAGATTGTGATTGTATTTTAAAATACACAGAGCTACAAAGAGCCACACAGCACCTGGGGAAACACCTTTCCAGCCAGAACAGGGATGATGTACTCTAGAACACTTCAGCTTGCATAAGTATCTCTCTAGGCAATAACACACTTATCTGAAATAATAACATCACAATCCACCTCTACTGCAACCTCCATGCTCCTGCTTAAGCCTGAAGCTCCAGCTTTTTTTGAACTCTTAACAGAGTCATGCCATGGACTGTCAATGTTCATTGACACTCCGTCCAAACTCTCCCTGCAATGCCTAGAGAGGATGTCAATGTCAGCTAGGGGAGCTGGAAGACTGCCTAGGGATTTTTCTTGAATCCCTTTGACACATTGAAAGGAAATGTGTATTTTTGCATTGTTTTTATTCACTAAATGATGTCTTCCTCCCCATCCACACTGCCCTACTCACAAGAGTGGGCTGCATATAAGACATGGAGAGTCAGCATGGGGGAGTGTTGGTCAGGCTTGAGCTTGGATTGGGACAGGTGATGATATAGAAGAAGAAAATAACTTCTGCTCACCCTACCTCAGGGCTTATTTATTTTCCAGCTACTGTATCTTTTTTCTTTGGACATAAAATGGTTTCCTTTGGCTTCAATTTTTAACTTATATGAAATGATTGTTTGCAAAACTCGGTCATTTATCTTTACTACCCAATCACTTCTTCTCCAAAAAACTGAGCATCTTGATGTCCTTGACAGATTTACTACAATAATGGGCATTACCAAAAGATGCTCTTGTGGTAGTGGGGAGAAAACTAGGCATGATTATAGAAGATGTTGATCTAGGCAAAAATTAGTAAATGATTTTGGGTAAGTCTTTTCATGTGTGTGAATCTAAAAGCATAGGCATCAGCAATTATTGAGATACTATTACTATTGACTGAATTTGGGGTCACTCCTTTTAACTGTCCCTTCATTAACATAAGTGTTAAGTTTCTTATTATTGGGCATATCAATAATTGCAAAATTATGTGGATCCATGTTTTTAAGAATGAAAATGGCATCTCACTTTAACCCAGTTTACATATAACCTAGTTTACAGAGTATCATATCTGGACAAAGCTTTCTGCTATCAATGAATTTTGAAACACATGCTATGGAACTTTATCAAAACCTCTTGGGGACAGGCCTCCAGTGATAGGAGGAATCATCCTCCCTTCTCATCTTCCTGCT
>NW_006797498.1:156236-171191 GCF_000442215.2 Lipotes vexillifer | reverse complement strand
GCTGATGGGGACAAAATGGGAAAGGCTCAGTAGGCCATGCCATCTGGAGGGTCATATGGTGTTACTGTAAGCTCCATGGCAAACAGGGAGAGCTGCATGGGAGTGTGGAAAATTCCTACATCCCATGGCTCCACATGAGCTCATAGAATTAGCTGCACAATTACCCCAGTCACACCAAGTTGTCACCAAGGGTGGCAGAGATCCTAGAATCAACTTAATGAACCATTTTCAGTTTTACTATCACAACACTGTGTATGCAGACACGCTTGACCTCACCCCAAGATGGACATAAGCTTACTTGCAACAGAATCTGCTGGGTTGTTTTATGTATTTAAATAATGGCAATGTGATTAATGACAACAACATGTCTTTCTCAGAACAGTGTTCTGTTAACATTATCCAGCCACAGCCCAACGTGTCAACAGATCCTTGAAGAACAAGCATTTAAACTATTCATTCATTGTGGCTAGTCTTTGCTCCTTGGTATAAATTGATATATCAATAGATGTCAGAAAAATACTAGAGACTGAGATTTTAGAAAACAATGTTGTCAATTAAAAAAATTGTTATTGTCATAATTTAAGGTAGCATTGGCCAATTATGAATTTGTCAGATATTAATTCATTTCTTAAAACATGAAAACTTTGTTTTTGTTCGGACTACGTACTCAAATTCTCTTTTATTATCTTCTATGGTATCTGACTTCCAAAACTACTCACAAAATACATAATATATATTTTAAGCCATTTTAGGCGTACAAAACTGAAAAGGTGGTGGTCCATTTCTTCAAGGACACGTGTAGATTGTAAAGTCCCACCGGTAATTCTGATGCACAAAATCACTGTAACACACTTCAGCTTAGTTCTGAAAATGATTATAGCAAAATAAAAATAATGATAAATATAATAGAAATCTATAATATTAGTATTAGAAACAAAAACCCAAGATATCTGTCACAAGACGGCCACAAAACATCTGACAATTAGTGTATGGAATTGTTATGTGTGCCCACATGTATTGAAAAATCCAAATCATCATGATAAACTCTACTTCAATGCAGTTCTATTTAAAGTAAACTTAATTAGTCTCATAACGAAATCTCTTCCTAGGAAATCAGGTTCTCAAAGAGGAGTATTTACTCTTTTAATTTAGCAGAGCATCATTGAGTGTCCTTACAAAACTCTTATTGTTAATAATAATAATGAAAGTCAACATTTATTGATCACTCACGGTGTGCCAGGCACTGAGGTAAACACCTTGGGTGATTGTCTCCTGTATGCTTCACAATAGCCCTATGAGATGGGTGTAATTTTTTTCCATTTTATGGAGAAGGAACTGGGCTCAGAGAGTTTAAGTAACTTGCCAAAGGTCACACAATGGCCAAGTGGCAGAGTCAGGACAAGCCCAGCACTGTGTCCAGAGTGAATGCTCTGAGCTAATTCATCTCTACTGGAAACATGAATGAGATTCCCTAATGGAATGAACATGAGACTCTGCCTCACTCATTCCCAGGAGGGAGAACAAATAAAGGAATGAAGAAATGAATGGACAGATGTTTGCTCTTTGTTGGCAGCCACATCTCAAGGCTGTCAGTTAATTTCTTGCCTTATAATTCTCTACAGTTTTACATACTACAATATGACCCAAACGTAATATGGTTAAAATGGATATTTCACTTAATTGACTATTTTAATCTTGAACTAATTATCATGATTTTAATATAAATAAGTCTCTCACAGAGATAGAGGTGGCTGCTCTTTGGGCAAGCCACCAAACAGAACAGCACACTTATTTTCATGTTAGCATGTCTGGTAGTACACCAACTGAAGGGATAACCTGCAGATTGGATTGCTTTTTCCCCTCTCCCTGAAACATTGGGATTTTAAAATATTCTGGATAAGAACTAATGACACTCCTTGGAAGTCATTTTCACATGTTGGGGAAAGCTACTCTCCTGACAGGACTTTTAAGTTGTTGGTCATTTAAAATCCCTGAATTTGGAAGTAGATATAAACATTTTCTTCTCTTTTATTTTGCAGTTGTTAGTAAATATGCGATATTTTCACATTATCACTATGGGTTACTTGTGAAAAGAATTATATAATTTCAAAACTTAATCACAGACAACTCCAAAGGTGGAGGGATATATGGGGGTAAAAAAAAGAAACACAGACCCTGAAATCAGACAGACATAGGTTTGACTCCCAGCTCTGCCACAGACACTGTATAAGGTTAGGTGAGTTGGTTTACTTTGCTGAGCCCCATTTTTTCCCCCGCATATAAAATAGAAGTGAAAATATCTGCATCATTCATTTGTTAGGAGGTCTAAAATGAGAAAATATTATGTGTCTATAGTAGTCACTTAGAATATATTATTTCTCATTCCAATCCGTTCATTTTACAGTTGAGAATGGAGAATTCTGCTGAGGTCAGAAACCGATGGCCTGAAAGTCATACAAACTTGAACCTAGGTTGATGGATGTAACTTACATTTTTTTTTCCAATAATACATTAATTTAACAAAGAATTTGTGAATTATTTTAAATATAGACATTTTATTGTTTATATACTTCACTTCCCACTGCTTGCCATTTTCCTTGGATACAGCAACTTCTGGTCCACCAAAGCTACATATAGCTCATAACCCTGCCTAGTCCAGGAAGAAGAAAGTCAGGATAATTCATTTGGTTTATGATCATTCTTTAATAATGAACTATCAGTAACAGGTTACGTCTCTCAACAGTTGCTCATGAACATCTAATGGGGCATTTCGTCCTGTTTTGGTGATGATTCAAATGGAACTAATGGTTAATATTTAGATACGATATGATTAGATTTCCCTTACAAAACACTATAATACGTATGTACTTGGGAATTGTCACTGTTGCCATAGGCTCAGAATATTGATGCTAGAAGAGAGGACAAAAGTTAGCAATGCCTTCTCTGTACAGGATCAGGAAACTGAAGGCAAGTAAAATTAACTGACTTCCTCCAGGTTACGCAGTTAGTTAGTAAGAGGCAGTGCTGGGTTGAGAAACCAGGCAAACACCTGCTTCTGATTTATCTTAGCACTTACTACACTGTTGGAATAAACTGTTCATGAATATGTCTCCCTACCAGAAAGTAACCTCCTTGAGAACCAGGGTGTGCGTCATAGTCAATCTGAAGTGCAGGAACTTAGCACAGACTCAGTAAAAGTTTTGTAAATATCTACCATTTTACCTAATAAGTAATACAAATAATAATAAACATATTTAAGGAAACACTTTTTTTTTCAAAAACCAAGAACATTTTCTCTTAATATTATTCTTTGAAGTATGACTCCAACGTAGTGAGATTTTATAACAAACACCCCCAAACTTACAAGCTGAAAGCGAGCTGTCATTCAGAATTTTTACCTGTGGAGATGATTGTTCTCTCAACCCGTCAATGGTAGGAGACTCAAAATCTTTTTATGACCCTTCTATTGAACTTGCCTTCAGAATATGTTCACAAGGCACATAAGAAAAATCAACCTCATTGTTGTTCCACTTGGATTTGTCTCCAAACAGCATTCATCATCAGCTTTGCTCACCCACCTTATTTACTTGGCTCTGAATGAGTCAGGCTGTTTCAAAAACCAATTCACCTTGAAAGGATCAAGATTTACCCCTCGCTAAAATTATTCTTAAATTTCTTCAGTATCACTTGGATGGATGAATAAATTCCCAGGGTGACTAATCTGAAAGCAGCAGACACTGAAAACGGATACGTCTTGGCATATATTCATTTACAGAAAAAACAAGCTATATAACTAAATATTTTATGTTTCCTTAATCCCTGGGCAGTTGGTACCATCTATCTAACAAGTAAAGAAACTGAGCTTCAGAAGTGATTATCACAAGACCTTTCGTGTGGGTGGCTGCCATAGGCCAGTGGTTTTTCAACCGGGGGGAGGGGGGTATTTTTTTTTCTCACATACACCCCTGAAGGGTGAATATTTGGCAATGTCTGGAGACATTTTCGACTGCCATGACTGGGAGGAGGGGAGGAAGTGCTACTGGCATCCAGCAGATGAAGCCAGTGATGGTGCTGAGCATCCTACAGTGCACAGAACAGCCCCCCAACACAAAGAATTATCCTCTCCAAAATGTCAGTTCTGCTGAGGCTGAGAAAAACCCTGCTCTAGGCTGAGAATTCTGACTCTCAGGCTCTTTGGTGGCCTTCACTAGTATCAGTGTTAATATCCCCATGTCCCCCTGTTTCCATAAGTGAAAGGATGTGCATGAATTCTTCTTTGGTGATGAACGAGTAAATTTGTTCCATGCTATTTTGCCACTTGAACATTTACCTCTGCCTTAGGCTCCTTTACCAAAGAGTACTAAGTTGTCACAGAGGTTGCCTGGAGATGTATTTGGCATCTTAAAACTCTAATTGGCAGGAAAATTAAAGCAACTTAAAATGTGTGTGCTCTTTAGAGAGATGTGCTATTCCCACCCTATATTATTAGCTCTCAGAGACAGCTGGAGCAAGAACAGCTGGGACTTCCTGCTCTGCTGTTTTGTCAAGTTGCTATAAAATTGTCCCCCTCACTGAAAAACTGAGAAGAGAGGAAAAAAACAGGGCAAAGGCCAACCACACATGTCAAAAGGTTGCTTCTCAACTGTCTTTCAGGTGTCCCAAAGGTGCCTCCCCTGTTGTCAATTCAATAAGTGTAGGAATGTACTTCGTTTGGTATGTAACTTTGAAAATAAAGCATATATCTTGGCATATACATTGTATAGGACAGAATGTCAAGCCTAAAAGCATTCTTTTCCACCTCAGGTTTGTAAATTAAAACATGTGACATGTAGTTACCAAATTTTCTCAGAGAATTTGCTGAATTTTGTGGTCAAAAGTAATTGCATCATGCTTTTGCTTTCCCCCTCTCCCTCATAAACAATTGTCACTGACACCAGTGAGAACACAAAGTGTTGAATGTCTGTGGCTGGGTCTTTCAAACTCCATGAAACTCTCACTTATTGGCCTAAACTGAACCTTATTGTCTGGAAATAGTCCCCAAACCAAGCATAATTTTCTACCTTAGAAAGGATGCTTTTTACTATCTTCAATGGTCAATGATTGGACAACCACAAAAGTAGATCACATTTAAGTAGAGAAAATAGACGTGCTCTTGATATTTGAGCAAAATATTACAATCGTTTGAGGAAAGGTAAATGGCAGGAAAGGTCAGGGTATTATTGTCCTGAGATATTAGAGAAGTCACTTTTGTCATCTTTCCTTTCTTTGAGCCCCTCTGGCATATGAAAGCTACAGGTCGAAATGTTAGTATGCAGCTGCACTCTGTCTTATACCATTCTGGAATTGTGTCTCATGTAAATCTCACATGCCAAGGAGATTGCCCTGCAAACCAAGGGCAAAGATCATGAGGCAAAATTTTATGATTCTACACCATGCCTCTCTTGTCTGCATGCCCAGCACACTGCAGGGTCTTATTATGCTGTTATCGAGGAACTGGCTGACTCAATAAATGGATGGATTCTTATGCTGGGACCCTGGGAAAAAGTGTTTAGGTTCATTTTGAAAAAGAGAAATTAAAATTCTTTAATGACATAGAATAAATAATATCCTAGTCACCAACTGGTGATATTACTCTTTCCCCTCTCCACCTCACCATATCTAAGTTCTGTCTGAATTTTTAGCAAGGATTAGAGAAGAAAAAGCCCCCCAAATATCACAGAGATAAGTCATGCACTGTTGGGGAAGAAAAAAAGTTTTCCCAAGTACAACCACCAAAGAAACCCCTCAAGAAAAACACTAAAGAAGAAATGAGGTCTAGAGCAAGCTTAAAGAATGTAAATGCTCATTCCAGGACAATTATGAAACTAGGTGAGAAAGTTCTATGTTAGGTATTCGAGCATTTTTTCCTCTACTCTCAATTGGAAGATAAGGAAACAGTGGATGTAAAACTCTTCCTTCCTGAGACGTTGTACATATATACAATGGAATACTACTCAGCCATAAAAAGAATGAAATAATGCCATTCACAGCAACATGGATAGAACTAGAGATTATCATACTAAGTGAAGTAAGTCAGAAAGAAAAAGACAAATACCATAAGATATCACTTATATGTGGAATCCAAAATATGACACAAATGAACATATCTATAAAACAGAAACAGACTCACAGACATAGAGAACAGACTTGTGGTTGCCAAGGGGGAAGGGGCTGGAGGACGTGTGGACAGGGAGTTTGGGATTAGCAGGTGCAAACTATTATATGTAGGATGGATAAATAACAAGGTCCTACTGAATAGCACAGGGAACTTAATTCAATATCCTCTGATAAACCATAATGGAAAAGAATATTAAAAAAAGAATGTATATATACGTATAACTGAATCACTTTGCTGTACAGCAGAAACTAACACAACATTGTAAATCAACTATACATCAATAAAAAAAAAAAACCCTTCCTGCATGAGCAGGAGTAAAGCAATGTACTCTCACAGGTGTTGAGAGAAGACTAGATTTCAACTTATTTTAATTACTTCTCTCACCCTTGTCAACACACACACACACACACACACACACACACACACACATTTAAAGCCTAAAGCTGCCTACCTCGTGCTAGTTGGAGCAGAAAATGGTGGCTCACTGAAACAGCCTTTGTATGCGCAGCCCATGGCATGGAAACATCAAAATGTCCCTGCCCATGGTTCACGGCTTTAAGGAGCCTTTGATACAAGAGTCATTGGCCATATCTGGTTTGGAGGCTGCCTGGACACATGGGAGAAGTGCAAACAGACAGTGGCAATGAGTTGTGTGTGCCTGAAAGGTGTGAAATTCTCCTATGTCTCGTAGAAGCATGTAGGTATGCATATGGCAGCCTGCTCTGCTTGTGAATGGCAGTAAGATTCAAGTTCATTGCATAACTCCCTTAACTGCTAACCAATAAATTGAAAACTGAGGTGGGAATAAAACTAATTTTCCTGGATATTTTCTAGCAACAGATCCATCATGACTTTCCTGAATCCACATATGGTCTCCGTTAACAGATTGAACTTAGACTGAAACTTGCACTCAACCAAGTTTCCCTACAATCTATTCATGACAAGCTACTTATTACAAGTACTTTTTTGGAGAAACAGGCAATATAAATTAACCCTTTCAAAATGAATCTAATAAAATCTGAAAGATGTATTTTCATGAATAACTTTTTATGACATTATGGTGTTATTATTTTCATGTCTGGTTCGTTTTTGAACCTGAGCTAAATCATATAGTCTTTTCTGTTTAGTATTCTAGATAAGCAGCAGCTACATGGTGAATTCACTCAGTTTCACATTGGCTAAATCTCACATATATTTCCAAAGGGCAGTCTGTGATTTTAGCATTCACTAATGAAATCACACTTTACAATCTCACTGCCACATACTGCTCCTTCAAGACAGGATGTCACAGCTCCAGAAACAACTTGTAAGCTTCTTCTCTTTTAATAGCTGAGGCCACAGGGAAATAAGTGTTCAGGGGGTAGGAGGAAGGAATATTTTAAAGGCAAAATTCAAACTATACTTGTGATTTCTGAAAAAAAAAAGTCAGTGATGACAAACAAGTCTCTAGCTATTCTTGTTGAATTACTTTTAGTACTTTGAAATAAGTTAATTAGCAATAGGCTACAATCCCAGACATACAGAGCAAGAGCCAGAAGGTTTGTACTTCATATAATAAAGCCAAATACTAGTGTCTTCAGTTGATACATGCAGTATTTTCTTCTGAAGTCCTCCAAGGCCAGATATTCTGAGAAAATTTCATATACCCAGCATTTTTTTTATTGTTGTTATTACACTGAAAAGATTATGAAAGAAAACATGTTATCAACTGAACGTGATACATTAGAAGCTGAAATGTCATTGCGTAGAGTGGTGTTAGAAAGTTATTTGAGATTTATGCAACAATTTTGTTAGGTGGGGAAAGTTATTTGAGATTTATGCAACAATTTTGTTAGGTGGGGCACACTTTTTTTTTTTTTGTGGTATGTGGGCCTCTCACTGTTGTGGCCTCTCCCGTTGTGGAGCACAGGCTCTGGACGTGCAGGCTCAGCGGCCATGGCTCATGAGCCCAGCCGCTCCGTGGCATGTGGGATCATCCCGAACCGGGACATGAACCCGTGTCCCCTGCATCGGCAGGCGGACTCTCAACCACTGCACCACCAGGGAAGCCCAGGTGGGGCACACTTTTGACAGAGAAATATTGGCTTATATCATCTCACTTAAATAAGCACTTATACTTATTGGAATCACCCTTGGTAATTAATAGATCAGTCACCCAAAGCTGTGTATTGCAAGTACACCCAGCACAAACAAGTTTTCAGGGACACTCATTCAACCAAGGCCAAGAAAAATATGTCTCCTGCTGTCAAAAAGGGCAAGAAAAAAAATTGGTTGAAAATATGATAGCTGGCCATCTCACCTTCTGCTCCTTTCTGCCTGGACTGAGTTGTAAAACCTTGGGGAAGGAAGTTGGAATGTTCACCAATATTAAAGAATCAGCAATTCCCTTTACATAATGTTTTGTTTTCACATTTTTTTTCCCAGTCCCCATTCCTTTGGTCTCTACCACCCAGGATTCCTGATACTTGTCAATCAATTCCAACCTTGCCCAATGAGATGGGCAGAAACTTAAGACCACAGAGAAAGTTGATTTTCTATATGACTCAATCTGAAGAGTTTGCATCTTAGTAGATAAGCCCTGGGCTAGGTTTTCACCAACTCTTTGATTTGCCTCATTGTCAACATGATCTGGACTTCTGCATAGATACAGCCTCAATTGTTTTAATGAGAAAAAGAACAACAAAGAAAAAGAACATGTAAATCCTAATTCACATCAGAAATTTTCAAACCAAATGGAAATAAGTGCACTGAAAAGGGGTGAATGAAATTTGAAAGCAAGTCCTGACATCTGGAAGCTGGCCAGACTCTCACAGCTAGGCCAAGTTCTCCTGCTGTTGGACATAATCTCCCAGAATACCAACCTCAGACAAGATTACTTGAGATCATGAGAAAGTGAGATAAAAAAGGATACTTTGTAATTTTGTCTGAGCACAGAAACCGTATCACCTACAAAATACAAAACACTGACCTCTCTGGACTAAAATGAACAACTTTGATTTCTTTGCCAATTAGTTTATCATAGCTCTAGTCCTATAGATAAGACATATTGAGATACCCAATTATAGACTTGCCCTGACAGCATCCAATCTAAACAGGACCTCTGCTTCCTTTAAACCTTCCCCCAAGTCACCAACCTAAACCTTGATTCTATAAGAAGTCCTTTCTACCCTTTCTCACTGGGATATCTCGTGGTTCCCATTGTGTGTGTCCTCCCAAAGGCCTCCTCTCACAGCCTCAGAATGTGGTCTGGGCTGTCCAGATCTAGTCCATTTTACTTCTTGAATCAGAAAACTCTTACTTGTTCATCTACCTGACAGTTCATGCCACAGTTCTTTTCAACCCAAACAAACCCCCCATTCCCTAAGTTGCTGGCTGAAGTCCCCACACTATTGTGCCATGACCTGGTTGAATAAATATCCCTGCTGCCTAGACACTTCATCTTTATTCCCTCTACCCCCATCACCAGCTACATACTAAGTTAGTTCCTCTTCAGATATTAAGCTCCAGCAATTCCATATAAGAAAATTGAGATCCAGAGAAATTTACTAAAGTGAGTAAACCTCTATCATAAACCATGCTTCCATGCTTTTTAGAAAAGTATATGTATTCTCTCTCTCTCTCTCTCTCTCTCTCTCTCTCTCTCTCACACACACACACACACACACACACACACACACACACACACATACACACACTCACCAGGCATTGAATGGGTATCTGACCTCTCAATAGCTTGACAATTCTCTCCAGTCTTTGACTCTCTTGCTACAGATAATGAAAGGCTCCTATCCGCATTTGCCTGTACTTTAATCTTACAACAACAGCAGAATGAAGGAGAGCAAGAGCTTTTTATGTGCGTGCCTGCTTCAAAAATTCTTAGGTCAAAAGTTGTTAAGAGAGAGTTACAAGACAACCCTCCCTCCTTCCATACCCCAGCATGACCCAGGCTAAAATCACTCTTCTGTCACACAGCCTCAGGGTTGCAAGCTATTACAGAATCTTTTTTTTTTTTTTACTGCTTAAAATCAGGGCTGGGAGGCCATTGGTTTGCAAAGAGCTGTGATGTTAATTGGTGCTAAAATGTTTATTGGTTTTGGTGGAAGACACTGAGTCTGGAAGTTACTAAGGCTTCTTCCATGGGGTGTGCTTTAGAGCCCAGGGGAACAAAGAATCCCTCCCAGGAGCATTTTCCTGTGCTTCTGAAGCATAGTAATCCAAGGATCGAGCTATGTGACATGGGAGAGAAGATACATGGGAGAGAATAGCAGAGGACCATTATTTGGAAATCGATGATGGGCAGCTCTACCTTAGTGACAGGACAAGCAAATTTGAACTTAAATCTGGCAGGTCCTGTGGGTAGAGGAGTCATGGTTTAGATTTAAGGAAGAACTATCTGAACCTGGGGTGGGGAGGGGACTCATAAATCTTGGGGTTGACTCTCTTTCCAGATTTTTTAAAACCAACTTCATCTGTTGGTGGGGGCGATTCAGGCACAGCTTGTTGGCAGACAAGAGCAGGGCTGCTCAAAGTGAGGCTCACCTGGGGTACGTTAGAAGTGAAACTCTTTGAGCATCGATTCATGAATCATAACCTCTGAGGGTGACATAAGCACTGCCCAGTTCGCCAAGCCCTGGGATAGGGAAAAGAATGCTTTCTGGCGCTTCCTTCTGATTTACAAGCGAGACTCCTTGTTCTCGTGGTTCAAAAGACCTAGACTCTTTTTTTTAAATTGAAGTATAGTTGACTTACAATATTGTGTTAGCTTCAGGTGTACAGGAAAGGGATTCAGTTATATATATACATTTTTTCAGGTTATTTTCCATTATAGGTTATTATAAGATATTGAATATAGTTCCCTGTGCTATACAGTAAATCCTTGTTGCTTATCTGTTTTATATATAGTAGTTTGTATGTATTAAACCCATACTCCCAATTTATCCCTCCTTCCCTCCATTTCTCCTTTGGTAACCATAAGTTTGTTTTCCATGAGTCTGTTTTGTATATAGATTCATTTGTATTACTTTTTAGATTCCACATATAAGTAATGTCATACAATATTTGTCTTTCTCTGTTGGACTTTCTTCAGTTAGTATGATAATCTCTAGGTCCATCCATGTTGCTGCAAATGGCAATATCAATATTTCATTCTTTTTTATGGTTGAGTAATATTCCAGTGTGTGTGTGTGTGTGTGTGTGTGTGTGTATCATATCTTCTTAAACCAATCATCTGTTGATGAGCACTTGGGTGTTTCCATGTCTTGGCTATTGTAAATAGTGCTACTATGAACATGTATGTATCTTTTCCAATTAGAGTTTTCACGAAAGATCTAGATTCTGATTTGATACCAGCACTGGCTCACACCACCACCTGAACAAATTATTTAGCCTTTTTGACCTTTGATTTTCTAAATTGCAAATTGGGAATAACATCTGTTGAACAAATGAAGCCTCTAATAAATATATGTTGAAAAAATGAATCTTACAATGAAAGCATCTTGTAAACAATTATTATTCTAATGCTGGTTTTCCATAATGTCCTTCATATTCTTTCTCCTTAGGCATATGTAGCCCAAAGAAGCAGCTTTCCCTTTTACTGAATAGAATGATAGCAGACCAGCTAATGTGCTGACCTATTTGGGGGCGGAGTCTAGGGGGCGGAGCCAGAAAGCTGTCCGTCATGAAAATTGATGTCACTTGTAGCTGCCTTTGAACCATTCTTTTTTTTTTTTTTTTTTAACATCTTTATTGGGGTATAATTGCTTTACAATCGTGTGTTAGTTTCTGCTTTATAACAGAGTGAATCAGTTATACATATACATATGTTCCCATTTCGCTTCCCTCTTTGTCTCCCTCCCTCCCACCCTCCCTATCCCACCCCTCCAGACAGCCACAAAGAACCGAGCCGGTTTCCCTGTGCCATGCGGCTGCTTCCCACTGGCTATCTACCTTACGTTTGTTAGTATATATATGTCCATGTCTCTCTCTCGCCCTATCACACCTCACCCTCACTCCCTCAGTGTGGTGTTTCTTGGCTCCCCAAAGCTGCTACGATGACTGGTGCTGCAGGGGAACAACTTCCCAGAGCCCAGCCCCCCACCAGCTGGGTCAGTGCACTGACAGGATAAATCGTCAGCACAAGTGTTGTCTGGGGAGTTGCTGTGAGCTGGAATGTGTCCCCACTGAAAGGAAAAAATAGTCTATTGTGCTTGTGAAGCAGAAAGAGATAGGACCCAGGGAAGTCTGCCCTGAACAAAATCTGTGGTCCATCCCCAGGCCCAACTTCTGACCACTCTAGTCAAGGTTACAGGGCACCATGTTATGTTGTGCACAGTGCAGCCTGACAGCTGCTTCACCCTTCCACGTTGTTCCCTGCAGCCTGATGTTCCCTAGCCCCCCTGATCTTCCTGTCCATTTTCTGTCCTCATCCCTCCCTGAAGTATGGAGGGCAGAATCTGCCTGCAAGCCGGGAGACCTGATTATGATTCCACCTTTGCTGCCAGTTAGCTCTGTGACCTTGGGCGACATTTTAGCAGTCCTCTGGCCTCAGTTTCCTTACTAAATGGAAAACAATGACATGGGCAATAGGCACAAGGCAAGGAGGATTGAGCCAGGTCACCTCTAAGTTCCCTTCCTTTTTATCATCCAACAGCAGTGCTTCCCTAGGGGACCCCTGCCAGCGTTCTATCTTGAGGCAAAGTCATACACTTCAGATCTGCTCTTTCATAGCCTTTCCCACCCCACCTCCAGTATACTTTACCTTCCCAGTGCCTAGACCTGACTTTGCCCTCCAAGATGACAAATAATGCATTATATGCACCCACTGCTAAGAAAGGTGAATTTCACCTAATTTGCAGGAGTAAGCAAGGGACGTGGAGTCAGACCCAAATAACAATCCTGCCTTTGCTAAACTAATCTGGGACTTTTAAGCAAGGTACTAGACATTTCTCAGGCTCCATTTTCCATCTCTAATGGATGTAATGCCTACTTTGCAAGGCTGCAGGGAGGATTAAATGGATACAATTCATGTAAGGCACTTAGCACAGTGCCTGGCACAGAAAGTGGGCTCAACAAGTGTAGTTGCCTCCCTTTCCCCAGTTGGATAAAATTGGTGCTTATTAAAAACCAACCACATCTTTCTTCCTTACCCTCAAGGCAATGACTGTGATCATGAGAATAAATGGGCAGGGCAGTTAGCATAGTATTAAAAAGCACTTAATGAATCATCATTACTATTACCATTATCATCATCATCATGATATAAAGTGTTGACTTGTATAAACATTTTCTAAATTAATTCGGCATCAGTTTACTTACAAAGATGCACTGCTCCTTAAATATTCTGACAGGTGGTCTAGCTGAATTTTTTTTAACTAAAAAAACCTATAATTTAATAAACTTCCACAAATTAGGGAAGGACTTGACTCAAGTTACACACCTTCTTTTTAAGAACGTGTGAATTCCGTGGGGGTGAGGTGCAAAAGCTGGTGTTTGAAAAATAAATTAAAAATAGGTCTTTAAGAAACTAAAATCTGTGTCTTTTGGCATTGCTAAAATGTAGAGAACGCATCTGCAGTATTTGGAACCGGTGGCCAGATTGAAAGTTACGGTACCTAAATCCAGGCTGGATTTAGTTCCCTGAAAGCCACCCACGTCTTCAAACACTGTTTTCTAAATTCATGTGCTCAGAGTTTTGTTAACCCAAATATAGACATAATGAAAAATTATAGTGAAACTAGTCAAATCCAGGATTGTAGGATTTTAGATAATTGAATTCAAACTCCAAATTTTGCAAATGAAAATATACTAAAGGTCCAGAGAAGTCTTAACATTGCCTAGTGACTTCTCCTTTGTTGGCAAAGGACTTTCTCAGTGAGGAGCTTTGGCACAACAACAAAAGGAAAGTGTCTTTTTTGTGGGCTTTATCACTTGGTGAGAAGAGAAAAGAAATATATTTTGGGGGAGTCAAGTGTTTTTTCACTACCTGTATCAGGAGTAATAAGTTACCTTTGCAAGGCATTATCCAAGGATTGACAATGACCTTTCCCTATAGGCCTCACCCAGAAAGCTGAAATATGTCCAAACCAAACCAAACCAAACCTCTGGATTTCACATTAACACCATACACAGAATACAGGTTTTGTAATTGGTTTAAAAAGAGGCTTTCTAGTACTGAGACAAACTCCATTGAGAATGCTTATAGCGCAAGTATCATGGCCAGGTTCAGATATATTTGCAAGTCATTTGCATAATCCTAGAGAGAAAATAGTTGACTCTACCTATAGGGTCTTCATTTCTACTTTTAAAATTCTTTTCCCACTCTCTCTTTTCACTGGTAAAACTCTACTTTTCCAGATATATAAGCCAGAGGCAAGTGAAAGGCTCTGAATTAGAGCAGATGGCTGAGGACATTTTGTCAAAATTAATTCCATGGGCTGTTAATAAATGTTATCTGAAAAAAAAAAGTCAAGTGCTTGGAAAACATTGTATTAGTTATAATTAAATAGGATTCTTCACTTAAATACTTGTTAGTGCCTTTTATATGCTAATGTGCATTGTGAATTTTTGGGGAGAGTTGTGTAGATATATATTATCATTTTCAACACTCTCCTAACTTATCTGATCGTTATTCTACAAATCCTACTTTGGTAATGCTGTACTAAAGCATAAGTAACCAAAAAGCAGTTCAACGTATAACTTGCAAAGTCCTATTGCATGAAATTGCATAAGAGAGAAAAAAGAAAGTCATTTATTCCTTGAGTAGATTTTCCTTCTTGACTTCCCAAAGGCTATTCCCTACA
>NW_006797498.1:150492-156199 GCF_000442215.2 Lipotes vexillifer | reverse complement strand
CCCTACACAGGTATGGAGTCAGGAGTCTTGGCCCAATGCAAAGTAGGCAAATTGTACAGAAAAGTGTTTTCCTAAGCATAGAACTATACAACAGAAGGTAAAGCTGGAAGGGAAGACTCCTCTCATGCCCAATATGTAAATGTTCGAAGTAAAGCTTTTTAAATTAAAGGTGTAGCAAGAATGAACAGAATTAGAGTCAGCCATTTCCCAGGCCCCTCCTGTCCCCTCCCCACCTCTCCTGGGGATTCCTCAAAATCTGGAGGCTCTATGGGGTAGGTTTGAAAACAACACATTCTTATGTGTATATAACTCCCTCATTTTTAAGTACGTAAGTTGTTATTTATGAGAACAATTAATTTTTATAGAAAGTGGTTCTATTAAAGAAAAAGCCTTCTTGTTCTGATGAATATGTTGATGGGACTAGTGGAATGTAGGCTTAGGGCCAGGGAGAGAGGTGAATAGTTTGGTGCAATAATCTAGAGGAGAGTGTAGCGCCTCCACCGCAATATGGCGTTGGGGGAAGGAAACAGATGAGAAAAGGACAGGAAGCGGGTGGAGGAGGGCATTCAGTCAGAGGACTAGAGTCTAGGGTGAAAAGTGGTACAGATGTCTCAGAAGATATTCCAGGTCAGGAGATTTTTTTTTTTGCGTTACGCGGGCCTCTCACTGTTGTGGCCTCTCCCGTTGCGGAGCACAGGCTCCGGACGCACAGGCCTAACGGCCATGGCTCACGGGGCCAGCCGCTCCACGGCATGTGGGATCTTCCCGGACCGGGGCACGAACCCGCGTCCCCTGCATCGGCAGGCGGACCCTCAACCACTGCGCCACCAGGGAAGCCCCAGGAGATTTTTAATTCCAGATGAGTCTAAAATTCAACTTTAAGGCAGGGAAGAATGCCATGTAAAGGTGGGTGCAGAGACTGGAGTGATGCATCTGTAAGCTAAGAACCACAATGGATGCCAACCGTCGCCAGAAGTTAATGCAGAGGCATGGAAAAGATTCTCCCTCAAAGCTCTCAGAAGGAGCCAGTCCTGCTGACACCTTGATTTCAGACTTCTAGACTCTGGAACAGAAGGATGGTAAATTTCTTTTGTTTTTAAGCTACCCAGCAGCCTGTGATACTTTGTTGTGGCAGCCCTAGGAAACTAACTCACATGGGTGTGAATTAACTCTGTCACTAAATAACTATTTGGATTTGGGTTTAATTACTTAAAAATTTCCCCTGATAACTTAAGGACACTTACCTTTCTGTGATCGTTTCTCTGAGACCACTGGCCACCCCTTTGACCACGGTGCTAGCTTTGGGGGTCAGCACCACCTGAGATATAAAAAATGATCCCTTCTTCCTTCTCTCAGTGATGGATGCCTGAAGAAACTGGATCAGTTTCTCCGGGTCTGTGGTGTTGGCCCAAGGCGCTGGCATCATCTGCCCAGGCCAGAGAAAGGGTACTTCCAGAGCCACTGGACTGTGGTAGAAGACCAGCACTTGGTAGTCCTTCTCCCACAGGTACTTTAGACTCACTTCCTGGGCAAAAATCGCTGGGCACATTTTATTTCCATAGATGTCTTTCAGCATTTGGACGAGTTTCTCATGGTGATACTTCTGCATCCCATAAAAGTGGTTGAAGTCCAAGAATACTACCTCCTTATGGTGATCTGTGAGGAATGCATTGATCTCCTCAAGGCCTTCATTGACTTTGGCACTGAACAAACCATGAGCAAAGTAGAGTTCATTGTCGGGGTCTCTAGGCTTGGTGGAAATTCGAAGATCAAAATAACGGATCCCAGCTCCTAGCTGACCAGTAAAGTTCATGGTTTGAGTGGCTAGCCATTTCCGCATCAGCTTTTTCGCCACAGTTCCAAACACAGAGACAAAATTCTGGACAGTTTCTGGCTGTTCAGGCCCCACTGGAGAGGCTTCATCAATGTAGAAGCTGAAGGAATCATGAGATCCTAGAAGAATAACAAGGCACAATGTGGTGACATTTCAGTCCTTTGTCCTTCCCAACTTCTTTCCCTCTTGCCATGTCCATATCTCTCCCTCAAATGAGCCAAAGGAAATACTAAGGAATATTTACCTAGTACATTCGAATGTCTTAGAAGGGTCTTTTTTTATAACCTAGTATAGTACATGGAGGACTTCAACTGACCAAATGGTTTGTAAAATGATAAGAAAAAAATCCCAACTAATCAATTTTTTAAAATTCAAAAGATCATCTTCTACTTCTGTAAATCAAGAATTTAATATATTCATTAGGATTGGTTTTCCATATAGGTGGCATAAGTGACCATTCATAAAGTAGAATTTATAGGAACTCACCAGTTCCCAAATACTTTGTCTACAATCTTGCCCTTTCCCTCTATTTTGGGTTGATTGTAAGCCTAGAGGGCTTGTTTCAATGAATAAAGAAGACCTTTTCACAGGTAGATGATCAGTGTTACATCCTGCACTTTGGAAAGCACAAGAAGTCACGGGAATAAAGGAGGGGAGAAATAAGGCAAGAGGACGGTACAATTTCTGATATTTTAACATCATTCTTGACCCTGCATTTGGGCAATTGTGAATGTAGATGAAGTCAGGTACTTTTTACGTATTGAATAAACAATTATTTTTTTCTTGCAAATTAACACAACTGACGGTATTTAAAAATTAACTAGTAGACTATTTTCTTCACAGATATTTCCTCTCTACAGTGAATGCTCTCTTTGGAGTTGCTTCCAAATTTAGAAGAATTTCTTCCTAGGGAGAACCTATTTAATTATTTATTTTTGGCAGTTACAAATATCAAACCTCCAGAAGTGTAGCAATGAACATGTGTATGATTTGCCTGTAAGTACAGAATGCCATTTAAAATATCATTGGACACAATAAAGGAAAACTATTTCATTTTAATTTTAGAGACAGAGATGTAGAGAACAAATGTATGGACACCAACGGGGGAAAGTGGCGGGGTGTGGTGGTGGTGGGATGAATTGGGAGATTGGGATTGACATATATATACTAATATGTATAAAATGGATAACTAATAAGAACCTGCTGTATAAAAAATAAATTAAATTACATTAAAAAATTTAAAAAATATTCAGAAACATTACAGAGAATCTTCACTTAAAAGTTCTTTTAAATAATTTTTAAAGGTAAATGTAAGATTACCAGATCAAAATAAAGTTCTTTTGACTTTGAAAAAAAAAAAAGCCTCCTTTACTTCTTGGTAAAATTAAATTAATATATTCTGAATTTTTCACACATTAGAAAAGGCAGATGTCATTATTCCCATCTGTTACTCAGGCTTCCTTACACCTTGTTGCTCACTCCTGATTTACATCCATTGAAGTACAGCTTTTCCTAGATTTTTCACTCTTCCAACCCAAGACGTGTACTTGTGCATGTGCATGCACACACACACACACACACACACACCCCTGTAAGTTTATTATCACCTCAGGGCCTTTAACTGTTAAGCTATTTGAAGCAAATTTTTTTAGTGATGCAATATTTATCTTTGTCTATATTCCATATCTATGGCAATCTATATCTCGGTGCCTGTATGCATATCTATTTATCTGTCTAGCAGTAAACAGCCTACAGTAATTACAAGAGTATGGATTTTAGACACCATGGTGGGTTGTTAGAAAAAATAGTTTGAAAAATACTTTGATACCTTGTAAATCATAACCTTTTAAGACTTGGAACATAATTCCTCAGAATTATTGGAATTTTTCAAACAATGAAAGGTAAACCCAAAATATAGAAATGCCACATTTAATTTCATCCAGAACTATCTGATCTATTTATCTTTAGAAGAAAATTTCAGCACTTTCTGGATAAGGAAAACTGTCAGTTTGGATCTGGCATTGGCAAATTTTAATAGGGATTTAAATTGCTGCATGTTGATTTATTAGTTGCTGTTCAGTGAAAGGCTAATATAAATGAAGAAACTAAACTGTACTATGGTTTAATATACAGCAAGATTATGTTTAAAGAAAGAAATAAAAAAGTGAGCTTAAGAACAGTTATAATGAAATGATCTAGGATTGGATTAAAATAAATATAAATAAATAAACCCTCAAAATAAGGGTTAATTTACAAAATTTTAAATTAATTTACAGGCACGTGAAGAAAAGGTGGATGAAAGTAATTAGTTACTTCTGTAATCTAATAGAAGACATAATTGGAAGCACACAGAAAGGGAATTAAATATGGCTAGACTTCTTTCAGAAATGAGTTGCTCCTTGTTTTTGACATGTTACTAGAAATATTAATTTGTTATTAAGGCCAAAATAAGGTAATATTAAAAATAAAAATTAAAAACAGATAACAGGCAGAAGGAGAAACCACTGATACCCCCACCAGTATTTGATCTAAGCTTGATGTGCAGAATTATTCACCAGATGCAAATATTATTTGAAGAGAATTAAATTATCAATCAACATAAAACACTATCTATGCATTTTGGGAGAAAATACATAATCTAACATTGGCCAAGAAAGAATATTTTCAAGACTTTTAATTTCATTTGGAATAGTAGTTCCTCCCCAATTTCAAAATTTCCTCTCATGAAGCTTTCTATTTGTTTGAACTTAAAACAAAAATACAGCACTAATACTTTGTGACTTTCAATAACAGAGAAAGCCTCTGGACCGGCCCTGTGTCTTTAAAATCAGGGAGCCTGCCCATAAGCAAAACAGTGCTAAACACTATTTCTTTGTTCTAAATCCACAACCTGTGTGCCTTATCTGGTCTAATATTTTGCTTCTACACTGGTTCAGTGTTCCTGTCCTCTTGTCCTCTTATTCTGATTTTATCTACCTTGGACATGATACTAAAAGTTGCTCCTTTGATTCTGAACTTAGCCTTTCAATTTTGGCTTTGATTTGTCCTCTCTACTTAGACAAGAGCTGGCCACTCCCATTATGAACCCAGGCCAGTCAAGTTCCTTTGCTCTGGCTCTGAATAAGTGAACGGAATAGAAGAGGTTATTTTCTTTCATTTCTTAGAAACAGCCACTTTTATTAGTTTCTCCTCAGTCGGCTACATCATTCCCTCATTCAGACAGTAGGCATACTTCTAAGACAGACCTTAACATTCCCTGCCATCCTGACATTTACATCTCTCTGTTGAGTGTAGGTCCAATCTAGTGACTTTTTTCTAATAAATTAAATAACACAAACATGATGGGATACCACTTCTGAGATTATGCTGCAAAAGACTGTGACTTCCATCATGCTACTCTCTCTCTTGCTGGTTTTGATGAAGCAAACTGCTGTGTTGCAGAGGTCCATGTAATAAAGACCTGGGAATGGCCTCCAGCCAGCAGCAAGTTAGGAACAGAACCCCTCAGTCCAGCAGCCCTCAAAGATATGAATCCTTCAATAGCCACTGAGTAACCTTGGAAGTACATCCTGCCCCAGTGGGATCTTGACTGCAGCCTTGTGAGAGATCTTGAAGCAGAGGATTCAGTTAATATTTGCCTAGACTCCTGACCCACAGAAACTGTGTGTTGTTTTAAGTGACTAAGTTTGGGGATAATTTGTTACATAGCAATAGTTAACTAATGAAAGCTATAACAACACTTTGGGGTTAATGAGGGCATTTGAGGTCTACAAACACAAGTGCCTAATATAAGAACTTGAAATGTTAATGAAGAGAAATTAATTTAAAATATTCATACGCACCTCTTTATGCTTGTAAACTATGTATCAGCTA
>NW_006797498.1:147152-150482 GCF_000442215.2 Lipotes vexillifer | reverse complement strand
AAAGAGTGAAAGAAATCAAGTTGGTTTAAAAAGTTTTCTTGAATGGAGGAGTTACTCCATTCTGCATTCTGGTATGGATGATCTTAGATGTCATCTAGTCTAATCAGCTAGAATGCAGCATCCATTTTATTAACTCAACAGTGTAAGGGATCTGTGTGATCATCGCATTTTTATGGTCTCTTGTAGTACTGAACTTAATATCTCATCCTATCATTTGCTGTGGTAGGAAGACTTCTAGGATGGCCCCCCCAAACTTCCATCCCCTGTTATAGATGTCCTGTATAATCCCCTCCCCTTGAACATGGTAAATATGAGGGATATCATTCTCATGATTATGTTCCAGTATATGGAGGAGTTTTTTTTTTTCAGATGTAATTAAGGTCCCTAATCAGTTGGCTTTAACTAAAGTTAACTAAAGAGAGATTATCCTGAGTGGACCTAACCTAAGCAGGTAAGCCCATGAAACAGAGACAACAAGCAGCAGCGGATGTTCTGTTGTCCTTAAGAAACAAAATGCAATGGGGTAGAGAGGACCGTGTGGCAGTTGAAGCGATTAATAGCCTACCAAAGTGATATGAAAATTACTTTGAGCTGAATATATCTGAACAATCAGCAGCCACAGACAGAAACATTATCTAAATTTAAATAGAACCTCTGAAAATATAGCTACCATTGACTTCCCTCCCAGGGAGTTACTTGATTGGGGAAAAACAAAAACAAAAACAAAAACAAAAACAAAAAATGACACTTAGCACCAGAAGTGTGAATTCAGCTGCCTGTTAGAATTAAAAAAAAAAAAAAAATAGAACCTTCCATACTCTCCCATTGAAGCCCTATCTACCCCTCTTTTGTTAATTTTAGTATATAAGCCTTTTCTTTCTGGTTATTCCAGTGAGTTACTAGTCTCTGAGTGCTTCTGCATGTACACTGTGCATGCATAAATAAACATTGTCTTTTCTCCTGTTAATTTATCTATTGTTGATTAATTTGTAGACCACCAATCACTGGACCCAAGTTGGAAGAGGAAAAGATTTCCTTCTTATGAAGTGAAGAGTTGGCAGCTTCTAGGAGCTGAGGGCCACAGTCCTACAACTCAAAGAACTAGATTCTGTCAACAATCGGCAAGCTTTCAAAAGGATCCTTAGCCTCAAATGAAATTACAGCCCTGGCCAATACTTTGATTTCAGACTGATGCAGCCTGGTCTTCATATTAAATGAGGCAATACAGTACTTTGAAAACAGCATTGAGTGTGTTGGAAGACTAGGCTCGAATTCGAGCTCAGTTACTAACTCAAAGTTTAACACTGGAGGGTCATCAGATTGTTAACTCTTCTGGTTTGGGATTTTCCAATTTGTTCAATTAAGATACTCTCCACACCTACTTCATATGATTCTTACAAGGAAGAAACGAACCCATGTTCATGAAGGTTCCATAAAAGAACTATAAAACTTAAATTACAATTATTTTCATATTGTGATATACCTAGTCACAAAACAATTCACTTGTCATATGATTCTTACAAGGAAGAAACGAACCCATGTTCATGAAGGTTCCATAAAAGAACTATAAAACTTAAATTACAATTATTTTCATATTGTGATATACCTAGTCACAAAACATCTATTCACTTGTGGCTAAGAAAAACATTACCTAGACAAACACACATTGGAACATCTGTGCAAGCAGGAATGGAAATGATTTAAGTTGCAGGATTTAGGTTTATGTAAATATTTTTTGAAAATAAGATTCTTATCCATCACTTGTCTAAGATTTAGCAAATGTAGGACAATCAACATTACCACATTTCTTGTTGCTTTGAACAGCAGCTAAATATTTACATTCTGCCATGTTAAGAAAATTGATCTGTTATGTATATTAAGTACTATCTCTCTTCCATTCAATATCTTTCCAGTATTATTTATAAAAGCTCTTTGAGATGGAGTTCTGGTTGGTCTCTCAGTTTGGCCACAGTTCCATTTCAAATTCTGCAAAATTATGGGTTTAATAAACATCAAAGAAAATGCATCAAGTTAATTTCATCTGTGAACCTTCAGAACAAGAAGGCCCAGGAGGCTAATGTTTGACATGCTCATGAGTGTGCAATTCTGATATCTATATCCTGATCTTAGAATTCAGGCTCTGACTCCATCAATATAAGAACTGCTCCTCTCCTGGTCTCTGCAGGGCACTAAGCTTGCTTGCAAAAGTTTATGCATGGCACTCTGTATTTCCCTTTCCTTGCCTGTTTTATTTAGCACAGCACCAAGGTTTTTAGGATTCCTGCTTTCTGGGAACAGGTTTCCTGTGTATTTGATATCTTGGTACCTTTTGTGATTATAAGGCCAACACCACAGGAGTAGGGAAGCATACGTACCTGCAATCTGTGAACTGAAAGAAGACTGCTGGATGAAGGGGTGAAAGAGTATATTTAGCTTTTGATGCCCTTTTCTAGGGTAGAAGATAAGCAGGTGGTAGTATCTCCACTTTCCATGGGAAGAGACAGAGTTCTGGAGTGAAGTTTACCCACTGGTCTTCCCTTCATGAAAGTCTCAGTCATAGTCTTCTGCAACTTACATGTATTCCCTTCTCTGTGGCAAAGCCTTTGTTCACTCATGGTGGTCTTTCTTTCCCCTGAGTTCACAGTTCGTCTAGTCTGCAACTCCTTCTCATCAACCAGTACCAGTTATTAGATGTTGTAACTAATGCTCATTAGGTTCATTGAATTTTTATTCAGTCTTTATATCTTGCTCTCCACCTGCAATCCCCCAACATACATATTGATTTTAATCTAGATTTAAGCTTCCCCCAAAGAAAAAACTATGCCTTATAATCTCCTGTGCCCACTACTGTATCCAGCTTTATGAATATAAAAACATTTGGTTCAAGTCAATGGGTCAAAATTGTTCACATGGGATATGCTATAAAAGCAAAATCACTACTTCTACTAATAACCATTTTTACAGATTAGGCCATTATTGACCCCCTTTTTCTTTACTATTTCCTTTTAGATTTCTCAGAAAATTAGTCTGCACAGCCTGGCTCTCTCTCCCTAACTTTGGTTCCATCTTTAACTGCTGTAATCACACTATCATGATTGTAACTCATATAAAACCTCTGTGAAATATCCTCAGTGACTACTAAAGAAACTCACCAGCCTTCTGTGATCTCATTCCTAAATCCTAGCACAGAGCTTAGCAGGCATTTAAGTTAACATTGTTGAGTAAAGGAATGAGTGAATCCTGCTCAGCCTTGCTGGAACATTTGATACTGCTATACTTCCTTCTTGAAATATTTTCCTCCTTTGGCTTTTTTTTTTTTTTTTTTTTTTT
>NW_006797498.1:142291-145975 GCF_000442215.2 Lipotes vexillifer | reverse complement strand
ACAGCAATGAATGAAAGTTCCTTTTTCCCCCTGCCCCCAGCAATGGGGTTTTTTTTTTTTTTTTTTTTTTTGCGGTACACGGACCTCTCACTGCTGTGGCCCCTCCCGTTGCGGAGCACAGGCTCCTGACGCGCAGGCCCAGTGACCTTGGCTCACGGGCCTAGCCGCTCCGCGGCATGTGGGATCTTCCTGGACCGGGTCACGAACCCGTGTCCCCTGCATCGGCAGGCGGACTCTGAACCACTGCGCCACGAGGGAAGCCCCCTCCTTTGGCTTTTTAGCCATGACTCTTTCCTAGTTTTTCTACTTTCTTGTAACTGTCCTTTCTCAGTCTCCTTTTGCCACCTCTTGCTGCTCTTCCAATTCCTAAACGAGAGTGTTATCCAAAGTTCTATTCAAGATTTCAACTTGCTCCATGCTTCTTCCTAGGGTGACCTCATTCATTTCTTTGGCCTCATGCCTTAAAATAGATGCATAATAAATTTATACCATCTAATCTGACCTACATTACAGATTCCCTGTCTGCCTATCAGGTAACTAAATTTCATTGCTCCATGGGAAACTTAAACCTAAAATGTTTCAGATGAAGCATAGTATCTTCCCCTTCAAACCTGCTCCTTTATATGTGTCCCTATCATACTTATCTCATATTCCTTCCATCTCATCCTTGGATTCATCTTGAATTCTTACCTACCCCTCAAACCTCACATTCAGTCAGCCTTAAAGTCCCATTTTACTGACCTCCAAATCCTCTCTCAGATATGGCCTCTTCTTATCCATTCCATTGCCAATGGCCTGGTTTCCGGTTGGGACCACTGACATAGCTTTTCGGTAATGTTCCCTTTATCCTAGCTACTACCATTTAACCTTCCTCTTCAGGCATTATCCTGCCTCAGCCTCTAGAATGGACTTAATCTTAGAAAAAAAGCTATAGAATTGATTTCAGACAATAGAGTGGCATGTCTCATCAAATTCCTCTTGCTCTCTGTCTCACTTTCATTAACAGGAATCTTGCCTTGATAATTTATCCAGTGTTCAAGTCTTCTAAGGAAATTATTTTCTCTTCTGACTCCCTCCCACCCTTAGGATACTGAAATTTCACCACTAAATGTTAGGCTGGTAAGTAGAACTTAGTTATGTGTTGAGTCTCTCTGCCTGTTGGTGTTCCTTCAATATCATTGACTCCAGAGTACTAATTAGTCAGCTCCATTCCCTGTTACCTTGTACTAAAATCCCTAAACACAACTCTGTGTGGACTCTGGCCTTGAGAGGGTTCAAACCTGATTGATGGCATATAGGACTCTGACTTCAGCACAAGATCATCTCTGCAGGTAGATCTGTACTGCCCCATTCCCGGTAGTACTTAATAAACAAAACCTCCTATTGGTTTCTGACTGTAATAGAGTAGGGAACATACACAGATTATGAAAAAATATTAATTCTCAAATCACTTTTACTTGATTTGGAAGTCAGTCAATTCTCTCCAATTGTAACTACACAATGCTCAATCTGACATAAAAAAATGTCAAAATTAATTATTTGGTTATTATTTGACAACCTACAATTAATCTCATTAATTTTTTCCCCCCATTGATTAAAGTGATCGGTTATTTGGATTTTTCGGAGACAAAGGCCAAACCTTGAGGAATAAGGATCACTCCTTATTCCTGTCATGAAGTCTTGCTTCAGTCCTCCAGCACACGATCAGGGCTTTGTGGACAATACAAGAGATTTTGTGTCATCAGAGATAATGCACAATATGTAACACAAACTAAAACACTTCTAAAACTGAACAGATAATTAAAAACTACACACTTGTAATTTAATATTTGTACTTCGCTTGACATAAATGTATAGGAAATACAAATGTATAGGAAATACAATTTTTAATATAAATAAAATAAATGTATAGGAAATACAATTTTTAGTATTAAATTAAACCTGACACATCTTGTAGAACACTGAGATTAATCCTTTTGTAAAGGAAAAATCAAAATGACCATTTATCCATTCTCCTTGGATAAATCTGTATATTTCATATTGTGTAAAGCCTCACTCAGCACGTCTCAGAGACAGTAAGCTGAAGTAAAAGAGGTTGGTTTCTTTACTTTTAAGTCTTTTGATCCAGGATCCCAGATGCTAAATTTGAGAAGCCTTATTACATTAATGCCTCTCAGTAGAGAAGCTCAATATTCATCACAATTTCTTTAAACTTGCTGGGTCGTTTCTTTAAACCAATAGAGGAGCTGACAGTGAATAGTTTAGAGCAGCAGCGTTTCAGTCAAGGGGCAGAAAAGAAAGCCTGCTCCAACTGCCACCCTTGGTGAAACTTATTAAACCTCTTTTTCATATAGATTTCCTTTTAAGGACTATCAATAGGGCTGTCTGAAAAATAATTAAAAGACACCCCAAGAAATAAAGAATCCCTAAATTACCGCTAACTTCCCATAAACCAGCTCAGCTCTACATTCTCCCTCTCCACTGCAGCATCTGCCTGGACCATTCTCAGCCGAGAGTCAAATGTAATCATTCCCTGAGGTTTTGCTGTGTACAGGAGCTGCTAAGCCAGGGATAACAGTATCCCAAACTTCTAAATCTGCCAACACAGCATTGGTGAGGGCAGCTTCCTAAATGGGAAGGTCCTGAGACCAGGAAGAATCTATATATGAAATATAAAGATTTAAGAGGAAAATCAATAGAGCAGCAATACTGATAGGTAATCAGAAAGACCAACAGACCCATCTGTTTCCCTAGAGAAGTGGTATTTAACCAGGGTTGACTTTGATCCAGGAAATATTTGACAACATCTGGAGATGTTTTGTGTTGTTATAAGTGAAGGGAGCAGTGCTACTGGCATTGAGTGGGTAGAGGGCCAGAGATGCAGCTGACCATCCTGCAATGCACTGGACAGCTTCCACAACAAAGAATGAACCAGCCCAAAATGTCTGTACAGTAGTTCCCCTCATCTGCAGGCGGATATGTTCCAAGACACCCAGTGGATGCCTGAAACCATGAACAGTACCAAATCCTATATATACTATGTTTTTTCCTATACGGACATACATATGATAAAGTTTAACTTATAAATTAGGCACAGTAAGAAACTATCTGAATTGCCAGCATCACTACTCTTGCACTTTCGGGCCATTATTAAGTAAAATAAGTGTTACTTGGAACACAAGCACTGAGATACCATGGCAGTCTATCTGATAACCAAGATGGCTAAGTGACCAATGGGCAGGATACCCTGCTTAAAGGGATGATTCACTACCAAGGTGGGACAGAGTGGTCAGCATGAGGTTTCATCACACTACTTAAACAGTGAGAAACTTAAAACTTATGAATTGTTCATTTCTGGAATTTTCCATGTAATATTTTTGGGCCAGAGATGACCCGGATAACTGAAACCTCAAAAAGCAGAACATCGAATAAGGGGGGACTACTGTACTAACAAGGTTGAGAAAGCTTGCTGTACTTGAAACTGTACAGGCAAATAAAGTAATTTCCAGAAGTAGAAATCAAACATGGAATTGTCTCCCTCCACCCACACACACATTTTCCCACAGTAAAACTCATCTGTCACATGCTTCTCATTGTGCCATTTTACTTGGAAGATATTCTGAATACTTACAGCAACTAAAACTAACACACATGAAGCACTGCTTTTTTTTTTTTTTTTTTTTT
>NW_006797498.1:127281-142258 GCF_000442215.2 Lipotes vexillifer | reverse complement strand
TCACTGTTGTGGCCTCTCCGGTTGCGGAGCACAGGCTCCGGACCCGCAGGCTCAGCGGCCATGGCTCACGGGCCCAGCCGCTCCGTGGCATGTGGGATCCTCCCGGACCGGGGCACGAACCCGCATCCCCTGCATCAGCAGGCGGACTCTCAACGACTGCGCCACCAGGGAAGCCCTGCTTTTTTTTTTTAACACCTTCATTGGAGTATAAGTACAATCTTGTGTTAGTTTCTGCTGTATGATAAAGTGAATCAGCTATATGCATACATATATCCCTTTATGCCCTCCCTCTTGTGTCTCCCTATCCACCCTTTAGGTGGTCACAAAGCACGGAGCCGATCTCCCTGTGTTATGCAGCTGCTTCCCACTAGCTATCTATTTTACATTTGGTAGTGTATATATGTACATGCAAATCTCTCACTTCTTCCCAGCTTGCCCTTCCCCCTCCCCATGTCCTCAAGTTCATTCTCTACATTTGTGTCACAAGGTTCTTCAGAACCTTTTAAATTTTTTTTTTAAGATTCCATACATATGTGTTAGCATATGGTATATGTTTTTCTCTTTCTGACTTACTTTACTCTGTATGAAAGACTCTAGGTCCATCCACCTCACTACAAATAACTCAATTTCATTTCTTTTTATGGCTGAGTAATATTCCATTGTATATATGTGCCACATTTCCTTTATCCATTCATCTGTTGATGGACACTTAGGTTGCTTCCATGTCCTGGCTATTATAAATAGAGCTGCAATGAACATTGTGGTATATGACAATTTTGAATTATGGTTTTCTCAGGGTATATGCCCAGTAGTGGGATTGCTGGGTCGTATAGTAGTTCTATTTTTAGTTTTCTAAGGAACTTCCATACTGTTCTCCATAGTGGCTGTATCAATTTACATTCCCACCAACAGTGCAAGAGGGTTCCATCCTCTCCAGCATTTATTGTTTGTGGATTCTTTGATGATGGCCATTCTGACTGGCATGAGGTGATACCTCATTGAAGTTTTGATTTGCATTTCTCTAATGATTAGTGATGTTGAGCATCCTTTCATGTGTTTGTTGGCAATCTGTATATCTTCTTTAGAGAAATGTCTCCTTAGGTCTTCTACCCATTTTGGGATTGGGTTGACTGTTTTTTTGATATAGAGCTGCATGGGCTGCTTGTATATTTTGGACATTAATCCTCTGTCAGTTGCTTCATTGGAAAATATTTTCTCCCATTCTGATGGTTGTCTTTTCATCTTGTTTATAGTTTCCCTTGCTGTGCAAAAGCTTTAAGTTTCATTAAGTCCCATTTCTTTATATTTGTTTTTATTCCCATTTCTCTAGGAGGTGGGTCAAAAAGAATCTTGCTGTGATTTATGTCATAGAGTGTTCTGCCCATGTTTTCCTCTAAGAGTTTTATAGTTTTATAGTATCTGGCCTCACATTTAGGTCTCTAATCCATTTTAAGTTTATTTTGTGTATGGTGTTAGGGAGGGTTCTAATTTCATTCTTTTACATGTAGCTATCCAGTTTTCCCAGCACCACTTATTGAAGAGGCTGTCTTTTATGCATTGTATATTCTTGCCTCCTTTATCAAAGATAAGATGACCATTTGTGCGTGGGCTTATCTCTGGGCTTTCTATCCTGTTCCATTGATCTAGACAGTACTATACTGTCTTGATTACTGTAGCTTTGTAGTATAGTCTGAAGTCAGGGAGCCTGATTCCTCCACCTCCGCTTTTCTTATCAAGATTGCTTTGGCTATTTGGGGTCTTTTGTGTTTCCATACAAATTATGAAGTTTTTGTCCTAGTTCTGTGAAAAATGCCATTGGTAGTTTGATAGCAATTCCATTGAACCTGTAGATTGCTTTGGGTAGTATAGTCATTTTCACAATGTTCATTCTTCCAATCCAAGATAATGGTATATCTCTCCATCTATTTGTACCATCCTTAATTTCTTTCATCAGTGTCTTATAGCTTTCTGCATACAGGTCTTTTATCTCCTTAGGTAGGTTTATTCCTAGGTGTTTTATTCTTTTTGTTGCAATGGTAATTGGGTGTGTTTCCTTAATTTCTCTCTCAGATTGTTCATCATTAGTGTATAGGAATGCAAGACATTTCTGTGCATTAATTTTGTATCCTGCTACTTTACCAAATTCATTGATTAACTCTAGTAGATTTCTGGTAGCATCCTTATGATTCTCTATGTATAGTATCATGTCATCTGCAAACAGTGACGGCTTTACTTCTTCTTTTCCAATTTGGATTCCTTTTATTTCTTTTTCTTCTCTGATTGCTGTGGCTAAAACTTCCAAAACTATGTTGAATAAGAGTGGTGAGAGTGGGCAACCTTGTCTTGTTCCTGATCTTAGTGGAAATGCTTTCAGTTTTTCACCATTGATGATGATGTTGGCTGTGGGTTTGTCATATATGGCCTTTATTTTTTTGATGTAGGTTCCCTCAATACCTACTTTCTGGAGGTTTTTTATCATAAATGGGTGTTGAATTTTGTCAAAAGCTTTTTCTGCTTCACTTGAAATGATCATATGGTTTTTGCCCTTCAACTTGTTAATATGGTGTATCACATTGTTTGATTTGCATATATTGAAGAATCCTTGCATTCCTGGGGTAAACCCCACTTGATCATGGTGTATGATCCTTTTAATATGCTGTTGGATTCTGTTTGCTACCATTTTGTTGAGGGTTTTTGCATCTATGTTCATCACTGATACTGGCCTGTAGTTTTCTTTCTTTGTGACATCTTTGTCTGTTTTTGGTATCAGGGTGATGGTGGCCTCCTAGAATGAATTTGGGAGTGTTCCTCCCTCTGCTATATTTTGGAAGAGTTTGAGAAGGATAGGTGTTAGCTCTTCTCTAAATGTTTGATTGAATTCACCTGTGAAGCCATCTTGTCCTGGGGTTTTGTTTCTTGGAAGATTTCAAATCACAGTCTCAATTTCAGTGCTTGTGATTAGTCTATTTATGTTTTCTATTTCTTCCTGATTCAGTCTTGGCAGGTTGTGTATTTCTAAGAATTTGTCAATTTCTTCCAGGGTGTCCGTTTTATTGGCATAGTGTTGCTTGTAGTAATCTCTCATGATCCTTTGTATTTCTGCAGTATCTGTTGTCACTTCTTTTTCATTTCTAATTCTGCTGATTTGAGTCTTTTCCCTTTTTTTCTTGATGAGTCTGGGTAATGGTTTATCAATTGTTTTTATCTTCTTGAAGAACCTGCTTTTGGTTTTATTGATCTATGCTATTGTTTCCTGCATATCTTTTTCATTTATTTCCAATCTGATTTTTATGATTTCCTTCTTTCTGGTAACTTTGGGTTTTTTATGTTCTTCTTTCTGTAATTGCTTTAGCTGTAAGGTTAGGTTGTTTATTTGAAATGCTTATTGTTTCTTGAGGTAGTATTGTATTGCTATAAACTTCCCTCTTAGAACTGCTTTTGCTGCATCCCATAGGGTTTGGGTCATTGTGTTTTCATTGTTATTTGTTTCTAGGTATTTTTTAATTTCTTTTTTGATTTCTTCAGTGATCTCTTGGTTATTTAGTAGTGTATTGTTTAGCCTCCAAGTGTTTATATATTTTACATTTTTTTTTCCTGTAATTGATATATAGTAATTTATATCTAGTCTTAGAGTGTTGTGGTCAGAAAAGATACTTGTTATGATTTCAATTTTCTTAAATTTACCAAGGCTTGATTTGTGACCCAAGATACAATCTATCCTAGGGAATGTTCCATGAGCACTTGAGAAGAAAGTGTATTCTGTTGTTGTTAGATGCAATGTCCTATAAATATCAATTAAGTCCATCTTGTTTAATGTGTCATTTAAAGCTTGTGTTTCCTTATTTATTTTCGTTTTGGATGATCTGTCCATTGGTGAAATTGGGGTGTTAAAGCCCCCTATTCTTATTGTGTTACTCTCAGTTTCTCCCTTTATGGCTGTTAGCATTTGCCTTATGTATTGAGGTGCATAAATATTACAATTGTTATATCTTTTTCTTGGATTGATCCCTTGATCATTATGTAGTGTCCTTCTTTGTCTCTTGTAATAATCTTTATTTTGAAGTCTATTTTTTCTGATATGAGAATTGCTACTCCAGCTTTCTTTTGATTTCCATTTGCATGGAATATCTTTTTCCATCCCCTCACTTTCATTCTGTATGTGTCCCTAGGTCTGAAGTGGGTCTATTGTAGACAGCATATATATGTATCTTGTTTTGTATGCATTCAGCCAGTCTATGTCTTTTGGTTGGAACATTTAATCCATTTACATTTAAGGTAATTATTAATATGTATGTTCCTATTCCTATTTCCTTAATTGTTTTGGGTTTGGAATTGTAGGTATTTTCCTTCTCTTGTGTTTCCTTCCTAGAGAAATTCCTTTAGCATTTGTTGTAAAGCCGCTGTGGTGGTGCTGCATTGTCTTAGATTTTGTTTGTCTGTAAAGTTTTTAATTACTCTGTCGAATCTGACTGCCATCCTTGCTGGGTAGAGTAACGCTGGTTGTAGGTTTTTCCCTTTCATCACTTTAAATACATCCTGCCACTTCCTTCTGGATTGCAGTGTTTCTGCTGAAAGGTCAGCTGCTAACCTTATGGGGATTCCCTTGTATGTTGCTTTTCCCTTGCTGCTTTAATATTTTTTCGTTGTATTTAATTTTTGATAGTTTGATTAATATGTTTCTTGGCTGGTTTCTGCTTGGATTTACCCTCTATGGGACTCTCTGTGCTTCCTGGACTTGATTGACTATTGATTGACTTGTGATTGGCTTGATTGACTCTGTTTGTGGTCTCCTTTTTGCAGCCTCCAGGTTCATAGTTCCTGTTGTGTTTGGTGTCTGCCCTCAGTGGGTAAAGTTGGTTCAGTGGCTTGTGTAGGCTTCCTGGTGGAGAGGACTGGTGCCTATGTTCTAGTGTATGAGGCTGGATCTTGTCTTTCTGGTGGGCAGGACCATGTCTGGTGGTTTGTTTTGGGGTGTCTATGAACTTGTTAAGATTTTAGGCAGCCTCTCTGCTAATGGGTGGGGTTGTGTTCCTGTCTTGCTAGTTTTTTGGCATGGGTGTCCAGCCCTGGACCTGCTCGTCATTGAATGGAGTTGGGTCTTAACATTGAGATGGAGATCTCTGGGGAGCTCTTGCTGAAAGATATTACGTGGGGCCGGGAGGTCTGTGGTGGTCCAGTGTCCTGAATTTGGCTCTCCCACCTCAGAGGCTCAGGCCTGACACCTGGCTGGAGTACCAAGACCCTGTCAGCCACACAGCTCAAAAGAGAAGGGAGAAAAGAAAGAAAGAAAAAAATAATAAAATAAAATAAAATAAAATGTTATTAAAATAAAAAATGTTTAAAAATTATTAAAATAAAAAAAAATTTAAGTAATAAAAAATAAGGAAGCAGCCAAACCAGTAAATAAATCCACCAATGATAACAAGCGCTAAAAGCTATACTAATATACACATAAAAATCAGTAACTAGTCTGTCGCATACAGCAAACCCCAAGTCTACAGTTGCTCCCAAAGTCCACTGCCTCAATTTTGGGATGATTCATTGTCTATTCAGGTATTCCACAGATGAAGGGTACATCAAGTTGACTGTGGAGATTTAATCCGCTGCTCCTGAAGCTGCACAGAGAAATTTCCCTTTCTCTTCTTTGTTTGCACAGCTCCTGGGGTTCAGCTTTGGATTTGGTCCCGTCTCTGCATGTAGGTCACCCTCTGGCATCTGTTCTTCACCCAGACAGGAGGGGATTAAAGGAACGGCTGATTAGGGGGCTCTGGCTCACTCAGGCCTGGGGGAGGGAGGGGTACGGATGCGGGCTGAGCCTGCGGTGGCAGAGGCTGGCATGACGTTGCAACAGCCTGTGACGCTGTGCGTTCTCCCAGGGAAGTTGTCCCTGGATCCCGGGACCCTGGCAGTGGCGGGCTGCACAAGCTCCTGGGAGGGGAGGTGTGGATAGTGACCTGTACTTGCACACAGGATTCTTGGTGGCTGCAGCAGCAGCCTTAGCATTTCATGCTCGTCTCTGGTGTCCGTGCTGATAGCCGCGGCTCGCACCCATCTCTGGAGCTTGTTTAGGCGGTGCTCTGCCTTCTGTGGGCAGACGGGGAAGGCATCCCCTCTCCTTGTGCACCCTGAAACAATGGTCTCTTGTCTCTTCGGCAGCTCCAGACTTTTCCCGGACTCCCTCCCGGCTAGCCGTGGTGCACTAGCCCTCTTCAGGCTGTGTTCACTCCGCCAACCCCAGTCCTCTCCCTGCGATCCGACCTCCGAAGCTGGAGCCTCAGCTCCCAGCCCCCGCCCATCGGGCGGGTGAGCACACAAGCCTCTCGGGCTGTTGAGGGCCGGTCGGCACCGATCCTCTGTGCGGGAATCTCTCCGCTTTGCCCTCCACACCCCTGTCGCTGTGCTCTCCTCCGTGGCTCCGAAGCTTCCCCCCTCCCCCACCCGCAGTCTCCGCCCTCGAAGGGGCTTCCTAGTGTGTGGAAACCTTTCCTCCTTCATGGCTCCCTCCCACTGGTGCGGTCCCATCCCTATTCTTTTTTCTCTTTTTTTTCTTTTTTCTTTTGCGTTACCCAGGTACGTGGGGAGTTTCTTGACTTTTGGGAAGTCTGAAGTCTTCTGCCAGCATTCAGTAGGTGTCCTGTAGGAGTTGTTCCACTTGTAGATGTATTTTTGATTTATCTGTGGGGAGGAAGGCGATCTCTGTGTCTTACTCCTCTGCCATCTTGAAGGTCCAGCCAAAGTGTTGTTTTTGAGTTTGTTTGAAACCCAACAGAATATGTGGCTTAGGCACTTATTTCTACCAGTCTCTTGATTTTACCTCAAAATTTCTTTCAATTGTTCTGACAATTCTCAAGATAATCAGTAAATTTTCAGGCTAAAATTAAACCATGCAGATAAGTACCTTTTATTCATTGATCTCCATCTCCACTCCAGGAACATCTGTGTGGCACGAGTTTTGCAGGGACTAGGTTTGTCTAGTTCTTATTTAACTTATTTAATAAATGAAGTGCCTGTTGTGTGCAAGACACTGTGAAAGGAGTTCTGTGTGTGGCTGGGAAGAGGTGAGAAGTTGGGAGATTAAAATAACAGCACTTATCAAGTAAAGGAATGGAAGGTGGTTCCTTCTATTAAGCACTCCTTATGCCTCATGTCCTGTTCTGGACTATCGAGCATTTTGTAGATGGTTATTGAGTATCTATTACATGCCATGCACTGGGTCAGGGATATGGAAATCAAAGAGTACACAGTTGATCCTTGAACAATGCACAAGGGCTAGGGGTGCCCACCCTCTGTGCAGCCAAAAACCTGCATATAATTTATAGGTGGCTCCCTGTATACATGGTTCCTCTATATTCGCGGTTCTGCATCTGCCTACTCAATCAACCATGAATCACGCTATGCTATAGTATTTACTATTGAAAAAATTTACATATAAGTGGACCCAAGTAGTTCAAACCCATGTTGTTCATCCTTGTGGAATTCATATCATAGTGGGGTGAATTAAGCAAGAAAAAATCACCATTTTTATAAAGTATGGTAAATGCTGTAATAAACTCTATGTGATACTTTTTGATAAAATAGTTGTTCAGTCCTGAGCTGCACATGATCTAGAGATCCTTGATGACCAAAGGTAAAGTGTGAGAATAATACCCAAGCATACGCAATCATCAAGGCTATACTTTTTCAATGTTAATGTGCATATGGATCACTTGAGGATCTTGTTAAAATCTGGGATGGGGCATGAGATTTTGCATTTCTAGTAAGCTCCCAGGTATTATCAATGCTGTTGTTTGAAGGACCACACTTTGAATAGCGAGGAATTAAGGTAATATTGGCATCTCTTGCTCATAAACTACATACCCATTACACCGTCTTCTCTCCTCAGTTTCCTGTACTTCTCCACTCCCAGTTCCCCTTTTCACACACACAGACACACACACACACACGCATAGACACACACATGAATACATACATACACATTGATTCACACACTTCTGCTTATGTGATTTGCAGGTTTGGAGAGATGTCATAAACACTGTTTTGTGGGTTATGAAAGAAATGTGGCAAAGACCAGGGGAAAGTGGCATATTTTGTTGACAATGCTGGCCTTGGTTATTTTAGCAGAGCCTTAGAGAAGAACTCCAAAGGGATCTTTGTTGGTAAATAATGTGGGAAAGAACCAGAAGAAAACCACACTTTCTCTGGTATTCTACTCTGCTTCAACTCCCAAAGGTCCTGGACAGCCCAAGAAAGACAAGACAGTCTGTACCTAAGAGAGGGATATACTTTACCTAAGAGGAAACAAGAAAATCTGTTTTGCACAGCACTGTCTGGTTCTTCCTCCATTCACTGCCCCCAAAGATGCTCCATGAAGTCAAAATAAATCAGACTCCCAGGAGCCTTTAGTAACACATAGCTCAGGGTCCTAAGGCCCCTCAAGATGGGACTCCCTTTGCTTGATGCACCCCAGCTACACCAGCCTTCTTTCTGCTAACCAAATACCTAAGCTCATTCCAATTTAGCTCTTGTGCGCATCCTTCTGCTCTGCCCCTAATTGTTTGCATGGCTGACACCTTTTTCATTCAAGTCTTAGCTTAAATGTCATCTTCTTAAGTTGACCTTCCTGTATCTAAAGTATCTAACTCAACCCACCCTCCCTGTTAGTCTTCAGCACATGATCAAGTTTGATTTTCTTCATAGTATTATATTTATCACGAACTTCAAGTTTCATACTATTTAATTGCTTATTTGCTTATTGTCCGCCTCCCACCCACTAGAATCTAAATTCCATGAGAGTAAGTATCTAACCTGTCTTGCTCACTATTGTATCTCTAGCAAAAGGCACAGCAATTGGCACATAAAAGACACTCAAATATTTGTTGTATGAAATAATGTCTTTCCATCTCTGTAAACCTCAATATCTTAATCTATAAATGGACAGATGATGTGATCTACATATAAAAGTATGAAGTAAAATAAATGATAAGCACTAGACATGGATCACATAAAATACTCCACAAATATTAGCTTTTATCCTCACTATTAATTATTATTTCTGCATTATTAACTCTGAGCACTAAGTGCCTGGCACATAGTAGGTTCTCACCAAATACTGTCTCAGCAAACAAATGAATGAGAACTGCACCGAAAAGTTATGAATACTATGGCTGCCAAAAATTCTTAGTACTACTCAATGGAGATATTGTCACAGCATCCAGGAGTGCCTAAGATAGATAAATGTGTTTTAAAGTCCTCTCCCTTACTGATTCCCTGGACCATGAGTTCCCTTTCCTGTACCAGATGCAGCAATGCCAAGAGCCACCATCTCTGGAAAGCTATGTTCCTTACCGACATGCCATTCCAGATTCTTACCACAAATATAGGTTCTCCTGAAATCCAGAGCCAGAACCCACCTGTAGGGGGCTCAACTGTAGGGTAACTTACTCCATGACCAACTCTTCTCCCCGTAGTTTTATCCTTGGTACAGGTACCTAAATCTAACTGTGCACGGCAGGCATTGAAAGAGACGCAAAGAGGATTCAGTCATATTCAGGGAGTATGCATCATAAGGGAAAGGAAAAAAGTTGGGAAGGCAGATGTGGTTGTCACACAGTCAGCCCTGTCTTCCCACTCCTCTTTAGGAACTGATTGTTTAAGACGCTGATGTCTTTTTAATGCCACTTCCTTCCCTGGATTCTACCTCCTTCCCTGGATTCTCCACTAAAACCTCCCTGTAGTGTCAGACTCCAGAATTTGGGGCAGCTTTGAATATCTGTAAGCACAGGAGAAGCTCTGGTTACCTGGACAGAGAGAAGAAATGTACTGGGGAAAGGGAGGGGCCAGAGTAGATAAAACCAAATCCCCATCACTAAAAGCAACTATTCTGAATGAAGAATATCTACTGTGTTTTTCCCTCTAAGAAATCAAATATGAAACATGGCAAATAAACAGTCCAATTATTATATTCTCTTAGATTTGAGAGCCAGAAGGCCTCTGAAGCCTATTTAGCTTTGTTCTTGCACGTCTGACACTATTGGTTTTCCTTTTATGAATGACAAAAATCTGAAATAACACAACATTACCCTTAATCATGTTTGTGCCACAGAAATAACATCTCCTTGAAATACAAGCCTTTGATTCTACGATGCCCTCACAAAACACAACTTGCCAACAGCTGGATCTTTTTTTCTTTTATCAAAGAAGTGTTTGAAGTATGGGGATTATTTATTCCTCCTGTCTTCCTTCCAATGTCCCTTCCTCTTCCTCCAGACTTGAGATCTGTGATCTGTATGTGTAGAGAAATGCGTACCTCATCTTACTTTCCAAACTCATGGCAAAACTAAAATAATAAGCAATGTCTGTAGATCTGGTGCACACATACACACTAGTTTATAAAAACTAGAACATAGGTACCATTATTAGACCTAAGAAGATTCTGAATAGCATCACCTTAATGTTACATGATATTTTGTTCCATAAGTCCAAGAACACACATACGTATTACATGGTATATAAACATTCCCAAACCACTTACCCCAAAGTACATATTTGTTATAAAGCATTATTTCTTGCAATAGTATTGGTTATATAGAGTATTGATCAGGGATATACAGTATTGTCTTACTTTCAAATGAAAAACCCATGACTCTACATTGTATCTAAAATGGGTAATGGATGTTGCTATTTGTGAAATGAAAATATTGCAATGATACTCAAAATGTATTAACTGAAAACTAACTTAGTATTTCACAAGCACCTAGTATGTACCCTGTACCAGGCTAGCAGTCAATAGAAAAATAGAGAGCCGTTCTCTGCCATCAAGATCTTTCTTAATCTCTCATGGCAAAAAATAAGACAACAATGGAAACTTGGGAAAAATGAGACCAACAGTCTCATCTAGGGCCTGCTCATCCACCAGCTTCACCCTCCTGCCTCTTCCACATTCCAACATACATATGTTGATTTTATTGGCTGCAGAGCAAATGTGGTAACATTAAGGGATAGATTAAAAAATAAAGAAGATATGCAATTTTCCTACCTTTAAGAGAGCTTCCCTAGAGAAAACTATCCATTTACCCATATATCCTTTTAGTCTGTGTTAATATGCATTCATATTTTACATCGTTTGATTGGTGTGTACCAAGCACATTGGATTGTATCATCAATGTTTTTCGATAGTATTACATAGTCTTCAAATATTGTTTAAATGATTGCATCATATTGCACATGCTAATACATACTTTAACAATTCCTCTATTAGTATGCATTTCTGAGTTTCCTCTCATATAAATTATATACAGAAAAGTTCTTCCTTTTTTTTTTTTTTTTTTACAAAAATTGTCAGAAATTCAGTAGACACATTTTTGGGATGATTTAACAGTCTTTCTTCCTCTACTTTATCACTTCTTCCTGCATCCTCTCAGAGTTGTGTAACTACCTTAAGAGAAGTAAAGGACACTAAAAGCTGGCTGTGGAAGTCATGGCAGTTATGAGTGGGGAAAATTACAGTGACAATGAACTCCTTTTCCACTCACTTCTGATGATGACCCTCTTCTAATCCCATACTTTGCTCAGTCAGCTCCACCCAGGACACAGGCATTTCTTGTTTCAGTTTTGATGCCTCACACCTCTATTTCATCATGTATATTCTTTTTTGCCAGTCCTTAAAGTGTCTAGCCACTCAAGACCGTACCTCAAAGACTTCCCCATGCCCAAAAGCCTAGATATTATCTGGACCTGGAGGCACACTATTTAGAGCACACACAGAAACAAATACATACCAAACAGCTGTTTCACTTCTTAAGGAAATTCTCTTATTTGAAAAATCTTTTTTATTGAGCCAGACTATTTGTATTGTCTTCTGATAGGAACTGTTCGGATTGGATTTAAATTGTGGTCAAGTATGTACTCCATGTTCTTATTCACTTTTGGTGAATGAAAGTTGGAATGATCTCCCATGGTAACCAGTCATTTTCTAGTGATCCCAGGTTGATATAAAAACAAAACAAAACAAAACAAAAAGTAACAACAATAAACCCGGTTATTTACTGTATTACACTTGTTAGAGTTTAAATTTACTTAGGGAGTTAACACTCGATCACACAAGATTGCAAATAATTAAAAAAACAACTCCCTAATTAGAAGTTACTTATTTTGTACAAGTCAAGCAAATACTTTGTAAGTGAATAAGCCCAAGATTAGATCATGAAAGTTACAAACTCTGTGCAAACATAAGGAAGGGATTGCTGTGAGCTGGTTCTATTTCTGTGTTGGAACAGGCAGAACAAGAGGAACTATTACGGTCACTTTGTTTTGCATTGGACTTGGAAGAGTCAATTCAAATCAGCAAATATATTTTGAACACCTGCAATGTAAAAGGAAACATGCTAAACACCATGAGGGATATGAAAATAAATAAGACAAGTTCTAGCTCCAATAAACTCAAATGAATGTCAAAAGAGTGGTCCTGGGCTTCCCTGGTGGCGCAGTGGTTGAGAGTACGCCTGCCGATGCAGGGGACACGGGTTCGTGCCCCGGCCCGGGAAGATCCCACATGCCATGGAGCAGCTGGGCCTGTGAGTCATGGCCACTGAGCCTGCGCATCCGGAGCCTGTGCTCCGCAACGGGAGAGGCCACAACGATGAGAGGTGAGAGGCCCGTTTACCGCAAAAAAAAAAAAAAAAAAAGGTCCTTCTCTTTAAGGAATTTTAAATTAAAAATTCTATAGAATACTGCCAAGAAGGCTATTATTTTACTTTCCACTATTCATTTCTCACTGCCAATGTACTTGAATTGCAGCATATTTGAATTCACTGAATTAGCTTCTTGGTCATAAAAATTTTTCTCAATACATTTGAGGTTACTAGTCCTATGTAGCGACTTGCCCCAAATCACACAGTGTATCTGTCAGAGTATCAACAGAAAACTTATGGGAAAATCCAATTAGGATAATTCAAGGAGAGTTTATTTATAAAGGGAACATGTGGATGGGGTAATGTATAGTCTCAAAGCTAGTAACAGCTGAAGAACTGTTGCCACTTCTAGGCTGTAAAGAATAAGGATAAGGAGTGTTACCAGAAACTGGTAGAAGAGGGCTGTAATGAAGGCTGCCTTGAGAGGGACAAGGAACTTCAGTGAAGGGACTCACCTGTCTCAAAGCAAGCTCAGAGAGGGAGGCAGAGCAATAAATGCCCCAACATCACTTTCCTATAGCCACTTGAGGTACCTCCACTGGTTAAACGGAATTGTAAACCTGAGAACACAGAAACCCATTAATTAATTCCATAGTAGTGAGCCTTCTGAAACCAAGGGCAAGGTGAAGAACAGTGGAGAGATCTGGAGGGAAAAAGAAACACTATCTGGGCATATAGCTTTGGTTGTAGTAGAGTTCTCCTAACTCTAAGTCCACTGTCAACTAGAACATAATTCTTCTCATATTACTCAAGATGCTTAATGAATTGAGTTGAGTTACTGAATTGAACGATAACTTCCCAACAAGAAGGAAGCACTGGGCATGTAATGTTGAGTCAGGGCCCAGTGAGGGTGGGTCTCAGACCATCTCCTACTTTTAAAAGTGGAATCAGATCAAAGAGCTGTACTTGGAAGCAGATGGGAAGCTAGTGTAGTGTCCAGGACCAAGTGAGTAGAATGTTCCAAACAACCAGATCCATTCAGCATCCTCTTTTGCTAAACAGTGACACAACCCAGCATATGACAGGCCAGACACTGTGTGAAGTGTGAGACCATAGCCAAAGACAGATCTGGTTTGGCTTAAAAGAGACATGGTAGTTTTCAGAATTTGAGAGTTAGCTCTGTGAAGTGTCTTTCCACATGAGAAGAGATCTGGCAGGGTGAAAAAGTTTAAGAACCATTGGTCCTTTGCACACACCTAAGACCCCCGCTCTAGTCAGAGGTGGAAGTGAACTCCAGAAGACAGGAGTAGATGCACATCTCTTTGTGGGTTTAAAGGTAGCTCTCTTAGAAGAAAGAACCCTCCTACACTGTTGGTGGGAATGTAAATTGGTGCAGCGACTGTGGGAAACAGTATGAGGTTCTTCAGAGAAACTAAAAATAGAATTATCACATGACCCAGCAATTCCACTCCTAGGAATATATCCAGACAAAACTATAATTCAAAAAGATGCATGCACTTCTATGTTCATAGCAGCACTATTCACAATAGCCAAGACATGGAAACAACCTAAATGTCCATTGACAGGTAAATGGATAAAGAAGATGTGGTACATATATACAATGGAATACTACTCAACCATAAAAAAGAATGAAATAATGCCATTTGCAGCAATATGAATGCAATTAGAGATTATCATACTAAGTTAAGTAAGTCAGAAAGAGAAAAACAAATACCATATGATATCACTTATATGTGGAATCTAAACTATGACACAAATGAACCTATCTATGAAACAGAAACAGAGTCAGGGACATAGAGAATAGACTGCTGGTTGCCAAGGGGGAAGGATGTGGAAGAGGGTTGGATTGGAAGTTTGGAATAGTAGATGCAAACTCGTATATATAGAATAGATAAAGGACAAGGTCTTACTGTACAGCATAGGGAACTATATTCAACATCCTGTGATAAACCATAATGAAAAAGAATATCAAAGTGACTGAGTCACTGTACAGCAGTAATTAACACAACATTGTAATTCAACTATACTTCAATAAAAAATAAATAAAATAATAAAGGCAGCTCTCCTAAACCTCCACTACAGCAGAATCCCAGAAATAACAATTAATCTTATATGAATAAAAGACACTTCCCAGGACCAGTCATCAGACTGGGAACACGGACATGTGTGGGCATGACAAGAACAATGGTGGGGCCATTTTAGGATGATATACTAGATATCTTACTAGACCTCTCTCTTTCCTTCTTGAATCTGTATTTAATAATAATGGTGCCCATTATTCCTTTGTACACATATCTCATTGGGGTATTATGATAATCAAGGGAAAG
>NW_006797498.1:113894-127241 GCF_000442215.2 Lipotes vexillifer | reverse complement strand
GAAAGAGTGAAATAGCACTTTGAAAATTATAGAGATTTATACATATAAAAATTGTTATTATTACCCATTGTGGGCTGTCTAAGCATCCCAGGAAGGAAAACCTATTTCTACTCCTTATGATGGCTATTATCCTGAAAGATGGTTCCACTGCTGTTACCTGCATTACAAAGAGAGTTTTCCCATTGTAGCTGGGTGGATAAGGTGATGAAATCTGCCTTCTCAGGGGCCCCAGCTGAATTCCTGGGTCAGCTTCCTCCTTCCCACCCCAGGAACTAGTAGCTAGAAGCAGATGATAACTCTTAGCTCAATACCAAGAGAGGGGCTCAGGGTGCTGTTTGATGAGACCATGAAAAAGTATTCCCTTGCTTCTTGTTCTAACTAGCAAGGCAAAAAGACAGCTGGTGACTGAAGACTCAACAGAGGAGGGGCAATCAGACCTCTGAGAAATCCTTGGAGAAATCCCAAGGGAAGAAAAATATATCCTGGAAAGGAATAGCACATTCATATTAACTACTCCCTGATTAGTAGTTAATTGTTGCAAATGAGTTTACCAACCTTTTCCCTGACTATTAGGAAAGTGTGACCACCACAAAGCTGTCAAGCTATGGCACAGATCTGTATTGTACAAACCTTTGATGACTGGACTTCTGTGAGGAAGCCACAGATATTCGGGCAAGGTGACTCTGGTTACGAGGGGAGGGTGGCCAAGGAAATTTGCCTACAGTGGAGGCTGATCTGGTGCACATCAGACTGGCTGAACAGACTGGGCAGGTTTTTGGAGATTAGGATATATGGGATAGAGAAAAGAAAATAGCCTTATATGTTGTTTCATCTCACTACTTACTAACAGTTTGGAATTATCTATGTATTGTTTTTCAGAATTCAAATGAATATAGGCACATAGCAGCATAGTGTTCTAGAAGCCAAAGCATAAGCATGGTATCTATTTCTAAAACATCATTTTTACCTGATATTTGAAGAAGGAATAGATTATTTTCATCAAACACATACACACATACATACACATGAAGGAGAAGAGGACTTTCTTCTTTGTGGCAAGCTACTCTGAACAACACACAGCCCCACACACCCCTGTCTGGGGGCTGCTGTTCGTATACAGCCATTAGAAGTATTTGGATGGAAAATTCCAAGGAATTCTACTGACGTAAAGCCCTACATGGTAGCAGAGGGACAGGCAGTAGAAAAAGCCCTTACAGTCTTTTATAAACCTAGAAGTTGAAGATAAAAAATGAGTTATATTAAATTTTTGGTAAACAATATTTAACATGTGCCTGGTGATATCCTAGGCAATATACTGAAGTCCTCCAGGTTATGACTTAAACTAGATCAGGGGCTCCTAAAGTGGATGTAATATCTTCTTGTTCCCTCTCTTCTTCCTGCCACACCCCCTCCCCACATCTTCTGCCCCAGTTTCCAGCTGAAAACACATTCACTCATACACTATCTGAACCATTTGTTATTCCAACATTGACACTGAATCACTCTTCACTTTCTGGAAGACTATGACCTTCAAATATTTTGTTATTTCTTATGATTCACAATGAAATGATGAACCATTACACCCCAAAAGGTTACATTGTTCACCATAAAAGTCATCTTGTGAGTGGAAAGCAGTAGAGTCAGAGAGGGGCCAAGACTGAGCTGCAGGAAACAGAGTTCTGGCTTCTGCCATCTTGGAGGAGCAACTGAGGCCACAGCCCTTGACTGATGGAAGTGGGTCTTGCTTTGCGTCAATATTAGTTCCCTCTTCTCCTGTGTAATTAGAAACATGAAAGTTGGAAGTTTGGAAGGATAGGTGTTGGGGAGTAAGCATTTTGAAAGAAAATGTCCTCTAATGGGGTTTCCAGTGAGAAGGAAATTGGAAAATGCAACTAGTAGCAAGTGTCCCTCCCTTCCCAGTTCAATCTTGTGGCTCAAGATTTTACAGCCACAAGTCTCTCCCAAATCAGATAATACTCCCTACCCTCAGGTTTCATGATAAGAAAGATAACCTCACACAAAAAAGAGGGCCTATGTCCTATACAATGCATTCATTATCTAGAATAATTTCCCAGAATATTAGAATCAGAGCTAGAGGAAGATTTAAGAGATTTCTTAGGATATGATATTTTCTTTCCAATAGACAACAACATATATGGCAAGTCAGACAAATTTCCATGATGCCAAGACATAGTTGGAGTTTTGGGAAAATAGTAGGTAGCATTTTGCTCTACGTTCACCATGAAGTAATTCTTCTTCTTAGCTACTTGGCTACAGGTTAAATGAGGTAATCTCATTGTGCTTCAGTTTCCTTAGCTGTGAAATGGGGAAAATACCAGACTAACCTCACTCAATGGGCTGTTATGAGAATTAAGTGAGGTAATGCATGTAAAGCACTTAGCACAGTACTTAAATGGCAAAGAATTAACTGTTATAATTACGATTACTGTCAGAAAATTATTTCTCTGTGCTTCCTTCACAAGCTCCTTTAGTAGCTAGATAATTCCATGTTAGAGGTACATGGTACTTCCTTTTTTTCTCTTTATCTAAATTGCTAACTCCCTTTATTTTTATGTTAATTCCTCTGTGTCAGATGTGTTATTGCCATAATACACTCGAATATTTTCAAAAGGTATGTGGGGTATAAATTATAAATAAAAAATTAAGACCATGCCAGACAAAGATACCACAAAAACAGAAAATTATAGGCCAATATCACTGATGAACATAGACGCAAAAATCCTCAACAAATTACTAGCAAACCAAATCCAACAACCCTTTAAAAGGATCATACACCATGGTCAAGTGGAATTTATGCTAGGGATGTAAGGATTTTTCAGTATCTACAAATCGATGTGATACACCACATTACAAAACTGAAGAATAAAAATCATATGATCATCTCAATAGATGCAGAAAAAGCTTTTCATAAAATTCAACATCCATTTATGGTAAAAAAAAAAAAACACAACACAACTCTCCAGAAAGTGGGCATAGAGGGCACCCACCTCAACATAATAAAGGCCATATATGACAAACCCACAGCTAACATCATACTCAATGGTGAAAAGCTGAAAGCATTTCTTCAGGAACAAGACACAGATATCCACTCTTGCCAGTTTTTTTTTTTTTTTTTTTTTTTTTTTGTGGTATGCAGGCCTCTCACTGTTGTGGCCTCTCCTGTAGCAGAGCACAGGCTCCGGACGTGCTGGCTCAGCGACCATGGATCACAGGCCTAGCCACTCCACGGCATGTGGGATATTCCTGGACCGGGGCATGAACTTGTGTCCCCTGCATCAGCAGGCAGACTCTCAACCACTGCGCCACCAGGGAAGCCCCACTCTCGCCAGTTTTATTCAACATCATTTTGGAAGTCCTAGCCACAGCAATGAGAGAAGAAAAAAAAATAAAAGGAATCCAAATTGGAAAAGAAGAAGTAAAACTGTCACTGTTTGCAGATGACATGATACTATACGTAGAAAATCCTAAAGACGCTACCAGAAAACTACTAGAGCTCAGCAATGGATTCAGTAAAGTTGCAGGATACAAACTTAATACACAGAAATTTGTGGAATTTCTTTGCACTAACAATGAAATATCAGAAAGAGAAATTAAGGAAATAATCCCATTTACCATCACATCAAAAAGAATAAAATACTTAGGAGTAATTCTGTCTAGGGAGGCAAAAGACTTATACTCTAGAAACTATAAGACCCTGATGAAAGAGATTGAAGATGACACAAACAAATGGAAAGATATACCATGTTCTTGGATTGGAAGAATCAATATTGTCAGAATGACTATACTACCCAAGGCAATCTACAGATTCAATGTAATCCCCATCAAATTACCAATGGCATTTTTCACAGAACAAGAACAAAAAAATTTTAAATGTTTATGGAAACACAAAAGACCCTGAATAACCAAAGCAATCTTGAGAAACAAAAGTGGAGCTGGAGGAATCAGGCTCCCTGACTTCAGACTATACTACACAGCTACAGTAACCAAAATAGTATGGTATTGGCACAAAGACAGAAATATAGATCAATAGAACAGGATAGAAAGCCCAGAAATAAACCCACACACCTATAGTCAATTAATCTATGACAAAGAAGGCAAGAATATACAATGGAGAAAAGACAGTCTCTTCAATAAGTGGTGCTGGAAAACTGGACAGCTGCATGTAAAATGTTGAAATTAGAACATTCTCTAACACCATACACAAAAATAAACTCAAAATGGATTAAAACCTTTTCAGATTTACTTCTTTCATTACTATGCATCTTAACTTCTTTCAGGTCTCTTTATGGCTTGATAGCTCATTTCTTTCTAGTACTGAATATTCCACTGTCTGGATATATCACAGTATATTTATCTATTCACCTGAAAGTAACATTTTGGTTGCCTCCAAGTTTGGGAAATTATAAATGAAGCTGCTATAAATATCCATGTGCAGTTTTTTTTGTATGGACATAAGTTTTAAATTCCTCTGGGTAAATACCAAAGAGCACAATTACTGGGTCACATGGCAAGAGTATATTTAGTTTTATAAGAAACTGCCAAACTCTTTTCCAAAGTGGATGTGCCATTTTGCATTCCCACTACCAATGAATGAGAGTTCCTGTTGCTCCACATCCTCACCAACATTCAGGATTTTGGCCATCCTAATAGATATCTCATTGTTGTTTTAATTGCATTTCCCTAGTGACATATGATGTGGAACAACTTTTCATATGCTTACTTGTTATGTGTATATCTTCTTTGGTAAGGTGTCTGTTAAGGTCTTTGATGTACTTTCTAATAGAGTTGTTTCTTAATTATCTTTTGTTTCTATCTGTTGTTTCAATGGATCTGGGTTTGTTCTTGCCATCTTATTTGTGTCTTCTATTTGCTAAACTTTTTCTTTCTGTCTTATTTTATTGTTTTCTGTCTTCTTTTGTATTAAGCAAATTTGCTTTATTTCCCTCTTTTTCCTCTACTGGTTTGGAAGTTATGCATTCGATTTCTATTTTATTCTTCATCCTTAAAATTTTAACAAACATACTTACTCTACAGTCTAGCATTGATGTTTCTATCCTTCTCTTGAAAAACATAATATTAGAAAACTGAGTATTCCTTCCCACATTATATGTCATTATTGTCAAAAATCTTATTTATACCTTGATTTTAAGCCTCTGCCCAAATTAATTATCATTGTTATTATTGTTTTGCATTTAATTTTCTTTTAGATTTACTTCTGGCATCCTTGTCCTTAAAGTTTCTTTCTTTTTAAGGTAGTTCACTGATGAGGGTCTTTGAGTAATCAGGTGTGGGTGGGAGGGAGCGAGTGAGCCACAGAAGTACAATGATCTGGGCAGCTCGGTGTTGCAGCCACTTTTAGGTGGGCACCTCTGCAATTCCAGCTGCGAGGAGAAGGCAGGATGCCAGAGCCAGTTGTCCCGGTGCTCTAGGGGCCCTCACAGTCAGAAGTGCCCGAACTGGTTCTCGTCTTGACAGCAGGCTACCTGTAGATTTTGGCGGGACGTGTTTTGTGAGAGAACTGAGAGAACTCTCAGTTTTTGCTTTTCTGAGAATGTCTTTAACTTTGTTCTCATTTAAATAATTTATCTTAAAAGAGAATTCTAGAATGACTATTTTGGTACCAGTATTTTGAAGGTATTACTTCACTCTTTTCTGATCACTAATGATATTATTGAGAATTCTCCTAATAGATTTTATTCTTTGTAACATATTAATCTTTCCTGTCTTGTTGCTATTAAGAACTTTGTCTTTGTTGTTTTGCAATTATACTACATATGCTTGCATGTAGATTTCTTTTTTTGTTTGTTTTCCTATTCAGGATGCATCGGTTTTTTAAATATGAGGATTCATGTTGCTAATCAAATCTGAAAAATTCTTAGCCCTGATTTCTTTGAATATTGCCCATTCTCTACTCTCTTTACTTCTTTCAGAAATTCTATTAGTTTTACTTTGTTTTTTCTTTCTTTAAACAGCTTTAGTGAGATACACTTAATACCATACAATTCACCCAGTTTAAAGTGTATGATTCAATGGTGTTTAGTATATCCCCCAAATTGTGCAGCCATCACAATATTAAAGCAATTGCATCCCTCATAAAAGAAACACCATAGCCGTTAGCTGTCATCCGCCATTTTCTCCCACAATCCTTCTTCCCCTATCTTTAGCTCTAAGCAGCTACTGGTCTCTTTTCTGTTTCTACGGATTTGCCTTTTCTGGATATTTCATATAAATGCAGTCTTGCAATATGTGGTCTTTTGTAACTGGCTTATTTCAGTTAGCGTAATGTTTTCAAGGTTCATCCTTGTTGTAGCTTGTATCAGTACTTCATTACTGTCAGATAATATTTTATTACATGGAAAGATATACCAATTATGTTTACTCACTCACCAGCTGATGAACATTTGGGCTATTTCCACATTTTGGCTATTATGAATAATGCTGCTGTGAACAATCACATACAAATACTTGTGTGGACATATGTTTCATTTCTATTGAATATACCTAGGAGTGAAACTTTTGGTTTATATGGAACTTTATGTTTAGCTTTTTGAGGAACTACCAAACTATTTTCCAAGGCAGCTGCACCTTTCTCCTTACCAACCCTTGTTGTTTTCCATCTTTGGATTTTCTTGTTCTATCCTCCATTACTATTACCCTATCATTCATATTTCCATTTCTTTCCTGTGGTGTTGCAATCTTGTTAATTTTCTCAGCTCTGTTTTCTAGTTCAGCAAATTTCTTCAGCTGTTCATAATCTGCTATTACCCAATATCCTGTGCTTTAAATTAAGTGAAGAATCTTATATACACAGAAGTTTTGTTATATTTTTCATATTTCTCTTATTCTTATAAATGACACCTTACACTTTCCTTTTGGCTTCCAAATCTTATTTTAATAATTCAAATAATTATTCCAAATCTTATCTTTAATAATTTTAGCTATACTTACATGAATTTCTCTTTCAGATGATTTGTCTATTATCTCAAGTTTTGTGGATGTCAATCCTCCAGCCAGCCTTACAAATTAATTATTTGCTGTCTCATGTTTATGGTAGATAATTTACAGGTGTGTTTAGGAACTTTTTTGGGAGGTCATTTTAAGCAAGTATTGTTTTTCCTAAGGGGATCTTGACTCTATTTCCTCAGGGGGTCTGGCTTGTTGAAGTGTTGCTCCCAAACCGTTTGGCGTTTTCTTCCTCCATTCACCCCATGAGTATAATTCACACGGGAACAACTTTTATGCCAATTTCCTCAGCCTAGGGTTTGAAGTAGCACTTAGGTAGGATAAATTTGGGCTCCAGTCCCATTAAGGGAATATGGGAAACATTTTTTGATCCACTCAAAACCAGAAAAGAAACAAACATCTTGCACTTTTCCCAAATCAAGTAGTGAATCCACTTAGTCCCGTTTCCTTGGGGTAGTAGTCCTTCAATATTTTCATCTCTCATCAGAAGCCTCAGTATCTATTTTCCCCTTCTATGGGATCTCTTTGGATCATATATTTAGTCTTTTATCTCTGGGAAGATGTTCAAACCTAAGATTTATCCCTCCCCCCAACACCTTGTACCCCAATCTGTCATGGCTTAAATGGAAGATAGTACCTCTAGCCTTTATCTCCCTCTCTATCTCTGGCTCACAGGAATTTCTATATCTTTCTTCTAAGCTTAGACATATATTTAAAAAATTATATTTCAACCAGCATTCCTAGATGTTTGTTATGGACTGAATTTTGTCCCCCACAGAATACATGTGTTGAAGCTCGAACCCCCTAAACTCTAACCTTAGAATGTGACTGTTTGGAGATAGAGCCTTTAAAGAGGTGATTAAGTTAAAATGAGGCTATTAGGGCCATTAATTCAATCTGATTGGTGTCCTTATAAGAACAGGAAATTTGGATTAACAAAAAGAGACACCAGGGGTGTGAACATATAGAGAAAAGGACAAGTGAGGACACAACGAGAAGGTGGCCATCTGTAAGCCAAGGAGAGAGACCTCTGAAGGAACCAAATCTGATGAAACCTCGATCTTACACTCCCAGCCTTCAGAACTGTGAGAAGATAAATTTCTGTTCTTTAAGCCCTCAGTCTGAGGTAGTTTGTTATGGCAGCTAACAAACTAATATAGTGTCTTAGCACAAGAGTCTTCATCCTTGTCTACTCTGATATTTTTTTCAGAAATTGTTTAATTTTTAAAATCATTACCGCCACCTTCCCGACTTCCACCTCATAAAAGTTAGTGCACTTTTCTACACAAGGAAAATGCTTTATAGAGGTTTCTTATATTATTTAAAAACAAACGGTTGATGAAGAAAGGTAGTTTTTAAAAATTGGTATCACAGTAAGATAAATAAGATGGGGTAAAACAAATGCTGGTTTTATTGATACAACATTTCAAAGACTCCCTGAGTTCAGGCTATTTCTAGAAACTGGAATAGCAGACTATGGACAGACTTGGGAGAGCTGGAAGACAGTGTTTCTCCTCTGGGGAAGTACAGAATTATTCCAGCTTCCTAGAAAATCTCTCTATATCCATATTACTCAGGCTACCCAAGCAGCCCAAACTTTGGGATTTCATTCAAAAGGAAAATGACTCATTCTATCTATCATGTGAGGCATACTGTCAAACACCAAAACACATATGCAATATTACCTAATGAAAACTTTCACCACTCAAAGAAGCCAGTGGACTCATAATCAGTTTTCTACTAGGGCTTGCTTAGGAAAGACCAAGTGATCCTTGAGCAAAGTTAGGAATGGATAAGACTGAAAACTAAATAAATGAAATAGGACAAAGAAGACACCACTACTGTGGGTGGGGGGATGGACACATTGAATATCTGGAGATAATCCACTGCAGGGATTTGTGGGGAAGCATGGAGGGATGGAGGGAAGAAAGGAGGAAGGGAGAAAGAGAGAGAACACTAATGATGTTATATCTTGTTACCTTAGCAACTATCTGGTCGAACTGAATTGCAAGAATTGATTAAACAGGAGTATATACCAGATGATTTAAGGAAAATTTTGTGGATTTGTGTCTTATAGGACTAGGATTTCTAATATCACTGAATTTAGGCTCCCAATCATCTTGAACATGAATATGTTCATATGATTTCAAATAATAAAAAAGTCACAGTCAAGTTTATTGGGAATGGATGCTGTGAATATGTGGGTGCTTTGGGAAATAAATGCCCATGAAAAAGAGAAACAAGGAAATATGATAAGGAAGGAAGATGAGAGAAAAAGAGAAAAAGGAATGAGGAAGGAAGTCAGACCTGAGACTTTTCTGTAAGAGTTAACATCTATTCACATCCAAATTGATCCAAAATTCATTTGAGGAGTCAGATAAGTTAAAGTTTTAACTTATGTTTAATGTTCTTATTTAGCACCAATTCATTACAAGTGTCATAAAGGTAGAAAAATATGCAGTGTCTCATCAACCTTGATGCCAATATCAGAGGAAAGCAAATGTCAAAGATGGGGCCCAATGTCAAGTTGGTAAGGCATCTCCCAGTGATCTAAATCAAGAGAGAAGACTCTAGAGCAAGACTGTCAGAGTTTGAATCCTAGTTTGCCACTGTGCAGCCTTGAGCAAGTTACTTAACCTCTCTGTGCCTTAGTTGCCTCACTTATATCATATGACTAATAATAGTATTTACCTCATAAGGTTGTTATAAATTAAATCAGTTAATCTTTGTAAAGCACCTTTAACAGTTCCTGGAATATAGTGACTGCTATAGAAATGTTTGTCAATAAAGTAAATACACACATTTAATTAATTTGTTTCCCATGAGAGAGAAATGAACCCAAAAAAGGTTTGCTGAATTGAAATGAATAGTTGCTTAGAACTCTGATAGTTTTAGATTACAGAACCAAAACAGTGAACTCATAAAGAATTGGCCTGTCTATAGTTTTCCAAAGTTAAATATGGAAACAGCATGAATTCAGTTTGTTGAAAATGCTGTATCTTGAAGCAGCAAAAATTTCTACATCTTCCGTCAGTAATGGGGCTTCATGAGGCAAGAAAATATAGGAAAGACATAAAATGCTCCACAAGCATGGTTGGGTTTTCACTTGCCTTCTCTTCTCAGCCTTTACCTGTCCAAAATTAATTCAGCAAGCCTGCAAGAGAATTCTCTGACCTGGCTGGTGTGTGCCGTATGCTGAGGGACAGTACTCACTTATCTGTTCAGTGACCTTCGCTGGTTTCTCTCCAGGACACCTTCAAGGGGGCCAGAGTAGTCCCTGGGGCTAACATAATTTGAAGATATTAATTACCCAAAGTCTGTGTGAGGGAGAATGAAATACTTAAATTATAAAATCATCCTTAAAAATGTACTATCAAGTGTAAAGAAAATAGAAATGTTTCCATGAAAGAGAGGGGAAATTTTTGGCACATCACATATCTGTCCCCACAGCCTATCTCAATGCTTCCATCTTCTGCTTATCCAAGCTGGCTCTAAGAACAACTATTTTCCCCCAGCTTTGGCTGACCAATTGGTTGTCCTCTAGTGGATATTTGACAAAAATTGCCTTCACTTAGAAATATGCCAGAAAGGAATTCTCTACTGAGGAGCTAATTGTACCATGGGCAAGAGTCACGGAATAGATGCACGAAACATTAGAGTTAGAGGAGATTCATGCCAATACCCTGGACTGGAAATCATGCATTTCCATGTAGGGATTTAATCTCTCATTGATAATGTCCTGAATTCCAAGCACGAGATTTGGGATTATTACCTAAAATTTTATTTAATTAAAGAATGGTCATAGATAGAACTCCTGGCCTATACTCTGGTTTGAATAGGAATGAGAAAAATACTTATTTAAGTATATTCTCCTCAGTATTTGAGAGACTGTGCTAAGAGTTTGTAAAGGTAGAAAGCACACCAAGTATATAAAATGTACTTCTTTTATATGATCTTTCTTTTTTAAACCACTCTATTGAGGTATGATTGACATACAAAAAGCTATACATATTTAACATCTACATGTTGATGAGTTTAGAGATTAGTATACATCTGTGAAACCATCACCACAATCTATGTCATAAATGTATCTGTAAAATTCTTGATATTTAGACTTATAAATTTTTGCACATTACTTGCTGGTGACATTTGTATTAGGTTATAGATTTATTCATGTAATATAATCACTTTAGTAATAAGTGTATCCAAATTTTCTTGCCAAGGTAGATAATTTCGTAGAGATGTTCTAGAAATTATACAACATGAATTGGGAGGGAAATACTCACTAGATTTTACATTAAAGGGCTGGTTGCCTGTCTGTGTATTTCACTTTTCTGTTCTTCACTTAAAAAGAAAACTAGGGCTTCCCTGGTGGCGCAGTGGTTGAGAGTCCGCCTGCCGATGCAGGGGGCATGGGTTCGTGTCCCGGTCCGGGAAGATCCCACATGCCGCGGAGCGGCTGGGCCCGTGACCCATGGCCGCTGAGCCTGCGCGTCCAGAGCTTGTGCTCCGCAACGGGAGAGGCCACAACAGTGAGAGGTCCGTGTACCGAAAAAAAAAGAAAAGAAAAGAAAACTAGCAGAACAAAATCCAATCATCCTTTTTGTTTGTTTTCTGACTAAATGGGAATATTTTACATTAAAGCCCACAGAGGGAGGTCTCATTGACCTGGCTGTCTTGCTGACCCATTATTAACAGATCTCTAATAGAAACAAGATTTTTGAAGGTAAGAAGCAGATAATTTCAGATTTCAGATGACACTTTGCTTTTAGAAATTTAGAAGGGGAATAGTAATGTGATTACCTCCAATTTCAAGTCACTCTCTTACAAATGGTCCATGATGGGTGCCAGGCCCATGAGGCTTGTTTTATGCCAAGAGCCCAGGGCAGCCACCTGGGACCTCAAACAAGATGAGCAAGAGAGAAGCCAGAAAGATGGAGCAAATAAGATGAAGCAGAGGTGAGAGATCCCTTTGTCTGCAACATGAGAGGGACTTCCAATACCCAGTGTCCACCCAAAAAAGACACAGCTTTCCCTGGTTTCCTGCCCTCGGATGCTGTGAAATTGTTTAAATTGACTTTAGAATCCAGAGAGGATATGAATACCTGTTGAATATAATCCAGACTGAATATTACAAGGCCCCCTTCCCTTACTTTGTAATTTAAAATAAAAACAGTTTTAACAATTGAATGCAGAAAGTGCAGTTCTCATACTGGTAATAAAAGTAGAGGAGTTTCTTTCTAAGTGTTCCAATTGTGAAATTTGGGTAAGTTTATCAAAGCTGAAAAACTCTAATTTCTTTGGCTCCCACTGCTTTTCTCGTGGCCAGTATCAGTTAATTCAAAAGGTAAAGGAAAGTAAGAAGGGAAGAGAAGGAAAGGGGAAGGAATGAAGGAAAGAAGAGGGAGAAGTTGCACTGAAATAAGGTCATTAATTCCTTATTTATCTTATAAGGTCTTAAAATTTTCAGGGGTAAACTGCATGCCATTTTTTCAATGTCTACTCCTCCAGTAATTACTTTAAAACTGTCCTTTCCAAAGCACACCTTGCCAGAGAAAAGCAAGTGAGAGAACCAAGTTCCAAGAGGAAAGAGATGCTGTCAGTGGTGTCTGAGCACCCAGCACAATCTGCCACAGTCAGTGCATGAAGGTTATTGTTGAGCAAATAAATGGGAGCAAGAAGACGCTGCTTATTTTCATATAACAACTCAACTTACCGATGAAAAGAAAAAAATGTAATCAATCAGTTGCTGTGTCTTAAATAAATAGCCGTGCTCCAGTGGATCTCTCGACATTTTTGCTGAAGTGACCTGCTTATAGGTTGAATTAACTGCTGTATCTTTTCCCATAAAAGGACAAAAAGGGCTGTCTACTCTGTCCACATCTCACTCTGTAGTTTTCTTTTGGGCCAGAACCATTTTCTTATGTCACAAGGAACTTGACCTTATTTTCATGGTCCTGGAGCAGCAAGCCAGTGCTGACGTTGAGGTCAGAATTTTGCACTCCTGAAGCTCTGTGCAATCATCCTTGCAGGGCGCAGCCTGCTCTATTCAATCAGCCTGAGAGCAGTGCTCTCACCATTTTATGAAAGAGGAACTCGGAGGTAACCTGCACAACACCAGCCTGCTCTCTGCCTTTGTGGCCGCTCTCCTCTGCTGGAGTCAGACTGGGATGAGAATTTGGACTCTGCTACTTACCAACCAGGTAACCTTGGGTAAATCTTTGCTTCTCTGAGCCTCAGAATCCACACCCTAAGTGAAAATAATCAAACCAATCTCATTGCCCTGTTTGAAGATTATACGATAGTAAATCCCTAATGCTCCTAACCTGGAATATGCCCAGTGTTTGTTAAGTGATACTTATC
>NW_006797498.1:104127-113884 GCF_000442215.2 Lipotes vexillifer | reverse complement strand
TCTTTCCCTTTTACCCCCTTTAGCACCTATTATGTACCTAAATGATGCTAAAGAGAAAGTCAGAAAAATGGCCTGAGGTTGGCTCCCCCAAACCTCCCTATTGTAAAAAGTCCCACTCAATCTTTGCCAAAACACCTTTCCTCAGTCTCAAGATCGAGGTGGCTAGATTAATTGCTCAGTGACCTCTGAGAGCAGTTTTATAGATTTTTCCATGTTTGCTCAGGCACAGAAGAAACAAGACCTGAGCTCTTGGTGCCAAAGTGGTTTTTCTATTACTGACATGAAAAGATGACAGTAAAAATTAGCAAGTAAAATGCTCATCCTAGGAATGATTAAAGTGGTGTGAACACAGCCCTGCATTCTAATCAGCACCGTCACAGTAGGGAGAGAAAATTGTTGCAATATTAAGTTAAAACTTCGTGAATCAATTCTTAATGCACAGAAACAAAAACATAAAATGACTCCTCTCCATTGAGGTGATATGATTTTTCCCTCTCCTCTAATCTCCTTCCATCAAAAGCCTGGAGGTGGAAAGGGGAAATGAATGGATCACTTGAGTAGCTGCGATGTGATATGATCTGATTGGAGCCAATGGGATGCAGCGTTTCAGCACGGGTGATGTACACACGCATGGCAAACACATTCAGCAGCAGCGCCTGAGCCATTCACTCCTCTCCTACTGCACAGGAAAACAGCAGGAGATGCTCTCACAGCCACTGCAGAAAAATCCCAGGGCTGCTTGCCCAAAACAGTGAACCCTATGGTTCTTCCACATGACTTTGCTTACCTCCATTTGCCCTGGTGGCTGCTACCCACATTGCTATAGCACAAAGCACCCCCGGTTTGATTTCTGTGTGTGATTTTGGCCAAGTCACTTGACCTTTCATTCATTTATTAATTCATCCAATGAATATTTATTGAGTACCTTCTGTGTGCCAGACACTGTATAGGGTGTGGGGATACAATGGTAAGCAAAAGCAGATCCGGACCCTCTCCTTGTTGGGTTATGAAGAGATGGGTATGGATAATGTATGATTATCCAGTGGTACATTATCCATATGCAACTGGGACAATGACTAACAACAGAAGGACGTGACCTAGTTAAGGAGGTCAGGGAGCCCAGCTTGGTGACCAGATTGCAGCCTGGATTTTATTCTTCTTTCAGTCCCACAGTTGCATGTCTTTATGCAGGGTACAATGAGCACAGAGGTCCTGTGTCCAGTCCCATGATAGTAAGTCTTGTAAAAGCAGAATAGGAACACAACCAATAGGATGATTTCAAAGGCATCAAGAGTCTGAGTTATCCAGGATGAATCTTGGAATGGGCCTTGAAAGATGAATTTTGGTGGATGGAGGTAATATGGTGAAAAGAGAAGAGGTGGCATTGTGTTCAAAAGTAGGAAAATGATTATCAAGGACCTGGGTGAAAGTGAGGCTGGTAAGAGTGTGGGCAAGAGGGGCTGTGCCTAGCGAGCCCTTAGGGTTGTGCCTATAGCTGGTGTGACAGGTATTTTGGAGGACTCGGAGAAAGTAGGTAGGATTAGAATTGGTAAACAGGGGAAAAAGGGGTCTAATGTTTTGTTTTTCTAAATGAAAACAGCTTCATAGCTTTTTCCTCTTTATTTTAAATGTAGTACACACACCTTGCAAAACATTTTCAGCAGTATAAAAAGTACTGTATATGAAGACAACAGAATTTATATATAATGCCTCTATTCAAAGAATTGTCTATTAGTATTTTGGCATACAGGATTTTAGATATTTTTCTTTATATACAGACATGCATCCACACGCACAAGGGCACGTATGGTTTTAAATGATGCCATACTGAGAATATTACTTTGTAAGCTGCCTTTATCATTTTTTGATATTCCCTGGGCATTTTTCCAATTCAACAAGTGTATGACTTTTTCATCATTTTTATAAAAATGGTAGATGCCACTATATGGTTGCACCACAACTTATATAATTAGCCCCATGGTGATGGATATTATTTTCCAAGTTTGGACTATTGTAAGTCACCTTCTGATAAACATCCTTCGAGAAGCCAGAGTATGCAAAAAAAATGTCAGCCTGCCTTTGAAACCCAAGATTACTGTCTAGCTTTATCATCTGACAGAGAGGAATGTTGTGGAAAGTGCACTGAGCTAGATGGTAAAGATGTTGAAAACTTACATCTCAGCTCTTGCCTGAGAAATCTTAGAACAGTCACCTGGCCTCTCTGAATCTGAATTTCCTCATATGTAAACGAGAGAGGGGGGTTGGTTGGGGTGGGGGTGAGGGGTTGGGGGAGACGAGGGCATGTTAGATCACAAAACACTTCCCAAAACTCTAATTCTGAGCAAAATTAATAGTTGTTCTTTGGTAAACATAATGGTTCTGCTGCAGAATACGTTTCAAAACACTGGATAGTGTGTTGTTTCAGAGAATGGGACCTGTTGTTATATTACTAAATTGGGTTCAAATCCTGGCTGTGTCTCTTACCAGCTGTATACCATTTGTAAGTTACTTAATGTCTCTAAGCCTTGGTTGACTCTGCTCCAACCAGAGGCTTGGTTAAATAGTTAAATTACACCCACAAGTACAGAGTTTCCTACTTAACATGTTCAATAAATGTTAACTATTACTCTTGCTGAATTATTTGAAGTTATTGACATCTCCTTGTAATAGCATCAGCAAGCATTCTACTAAGAAATCCCAAAAGTAGAAGGTTGTGACCGTCCAATACTACCTAGCATAACACGCAGCCATGAAATCTTTCAATTCAATACTACAGCCCCTTACTAGGCACTTGCTCAGCAGGTGCACAATAAGGGGGTACGGGTACAGAGGGCCAAATCAAAGCTTGCAGAAAACAGACAGCTACATCACATTTCTGTGGGCTGTGTTGGACAAAAGATAGAAACCTACCTGAGAATAGATTTTTTAAAACCAAACTTAGTATATTAAAATCCAAAATACTTTATTTATAGGATTCAACTAAAGTTCTGTTATTTGATTTCATTGATTCTGTACTTTGGGGTATTTAGTAGAGTCAAGGAAAAAGTATGAGCTTAAAGTGTCACCTTAATTCTTCCTGGAAGCTCTTTTACTTAAGCAGCATATGGACAAGTCTTGTCATAGAATCTCGTGAGGTTAGAAAGGGGAGTGGTGTAAAAATCTGACCTTCTGATTTTGCCCTTAGAAACCTTCTGTATTTTTTTCCCTTTTATCTTTCATTTAATAGACTCACCCTAGTGGGAATGTAAAGATACAATTAAATTAGAAGACATCACCCCTGTCTTTGTGGAGCTTATAATCTAAACACGGTGACAACTTACATAAAATTAATGGAAATATGAAATATTGAGACATTGGGCCCACTGGAAAGAATTATGAGACAGTCTGATAGAGGCTCTGGCCACAATAAACCTTCATTCTATTAAGTGGTGATAAACACTTAGCGAATAAACAACCGCTGTAAATAAGTAAATGCATAAAGAAAGGATATTCCAGAAACTATTTATTAAAGAAGACCATAATGACAGCCTTGTGATAGTAACTGGTGGCAATGGGAAGTGTTTGGGGAAAGCCTGCTTTCAGAAGTGACGTTTGAGGAGAAAGTAGGCTGATGAAAAGGAAGCAGAAACGTGAACATCGCAGGGTGCTCCTTTCAGACCCAGGACACAGCACATTCACACACTTGAGAGTAGGAACGAGTTCGGTGAGGTCAATAAACAGAAAGAAGCCACTGTGGCTGAACCCAACTGATGCAAGAATGGAGGGGGCGGTGTCAACAAGAGTCATTGGCAGGATAATGTCATGTCTGGTAGATACTGGCAAAAACTTGGGACTTATTCAAGTGTTAGGGGCAGCCATTGGGGAGATTGGATCAGAAAAGTAGTATGATATAATTTACTTTTTTAAAAGACCTCTTTGGCATTGGTGGAGACTAGATTATGAGGTACAGAGCGTGATAGAAGGGAGACTAACTATTGTCCATTGATGTGTGATAAATGCTGCTAGCTGGTCATCCAAATCCAATTTTTCCTTCTTCCTGGACACAAGGCTATAGGGTATTCCCGTTTCTCTCGTAGCCATGTGTAAGGCTTATCACTGGAATGTGAGGAAAATAATGTGTGCAATTTCATTCTCATTTGTTTGGAAAGAAACCCCTAACCCTGGGCCTCTTATTTCAGCGACTTAATCATTTTACCTTAATTAATGCACAAGGCAATAAGAGCAGCATGCTAACACATGTGAAAGTCTCTCCATTAGAAATGTCCAAGGTTTCCATCTGGGCAGTGTCCTTCGGAACTTATTTAGTATTGAGACTATGGTTGGAAAAGCAACTTTACAAACTATTTATATCAACTAAAATCAGAGCATAAAAAAAAATCTAAGTGATCAGTCAAATGTTTTTCTCCTTGAAAAAGAGCCAAGGAAAGCAAAGCTTTATATGTGTTTAGTTCTTTAACCATAAAAGTACATTTATCCAGGTAAATTTCAAGGCTTTTTGTTTGTTTTGATGCAGGAGAGCCCCCATTTTTAACAATCTAAGCAAAGGATAACAGCATCATTGGTGATTTACAATGGTGCTCAGGGATGTGTCCTGATATACTATTTTCATAAAAAGGAGACCAGGCTGTTCTCCAGGTGTCCTGCACCTCCCAGGAGCCACCCAGAACACATTTTAATTTCTTGCATGGATAATGAATGGAAAATTTGTCCATGAAAAATTAAAGGTAGTGAGAAGAAACTAATAGATTATTTCCATTCTTTATGTGGCAAAACTTACTAGCTGCTTATCTAACATGTCATCTTCCCTTCCAACTTACTAATAAAACCTTGATTTTTAGGTGGGTACATTGATGTGCTAAATAAAGGACTACATTTCCCAGCCACCCTTGCAGCTAGGAGTAGTTGTATGAAAAGTTCCCTCCAATGAAATGTAAGCTAATGTAGTATTTGAGAACTCCAGGAATTCTCCTTAAAAGAAGGTTACCCATTGAGGAGTGCACTTCCTCTTCTCTGCTGACTGTAATGCAGATATAGTATCTGACTCAGATGACCTTAAGGGTGGATGCTGAGAACTAAGGATGTCAGAGCACAAAGATAAGTGCCTTCATCTTTATGATGAAGATATCATAAAACTACCATTTCAACCCTGGACTAACATCTTCCAAACTTCCTTCAGGTGAGAGGAAAATAAAATCATCTTATTTAAGCTACTATTATTTGTATTCTGTTATATACAATGAAGCTCACTTTTTTTAAAACATTTTTTTAACATCTTTATTGGAGTATAATTGCTTTACAATGGTGTGTTAGTTTCTGCTTTAAAACAAACCGAATCAGTTATACACACTCATATGTTCCCATATCTCTTCCCTCTTGCATCTCCCTCCCTCCCACCCTCCCTATCCCACCCCTCTAGGTGGTCACAAAGCACAGAGCTGATCTCCCTGTGCTATGTGGCTGCTTCTCACTAGCTATCTATTTTACACTTGGTAGTGTATATATGTCTATGCCACTCTCTCACTTTGTCCCAGCTTACCCTTCCCCCTCCCCATATCCTCAAGTCCATTCTCTAGTAGGTCTGCATCTTTATTCCCATCTTGCCCCTAGGTTCTTCTGACCATTTTTTTTCTTTCTTTTCTTTTTTTTTTTAGATTCCACATATATGTGATAGCACACAGTATTTGTTTTTCTCTTTCTGACTTACTTCACTCTGTATGACAGACTCTAGGTCCTTCCACCTCACTATAAATAACTCAATTCATTTCTTTTTATGGCTGAGTAATATTCCATTGTATATATGTGCCACATCTTCTTTATCCATTCATCTGTTGATGGACACTTAGGTTGCTTCCATGTCCTGGCTATTGTAAATAGAGCTGCAATGAACATTTTGGTATATAACTCTTTTTGAATTATGGTTTTCTCAGGGTATATGCCCAGTAGTGGGATTGCTGGGTCGTATGGTAGTTCTATTTTTAGTTTTTTAAGGAACCTCCATGCTGTTCTCCATAGTGGCTGTATCAATTTACATTCCCACCAACAGTGCAAGAGAGTTTACTTTTCTCCATACCCTCTCCAGCATTTACTGTTCGTAGATTTTTTGATGATGGCCATTCTGACCGGTGTGAGGTGATACCACACTGCAGAAACTCACTTCTAAATTGACAGTATCTCATATATTTAAACCTAATATCTAAAACCTTCAATATCTCAAGTTTCCATTGACTTGTATATTGGCCCCTTATCAAGTACTAGATTCTCCAGAGACACAAAAGAACCATAAAACATTGTCTCTCTTTAAACATTTCCTTACACTATTAGGGCAGGCAGAATAAAAAGTGAAAACAATAGCAACTGTGCTAAATTGGATAGAAGTGACTGTGAATTTTAAAAAGTGGAAAGAAGTCTACAGCATGTGTAGAAGGGGGAGGATTCATAGACAGGTGGGATGTGGGCTTGGTTTATATGATGGCCATTTATAGAGTAGTAGAGGATAGTGATTAAGTCTATGGATTCAGGACCAGACCATCTGGGTTCAGATCCTCTTTCCACTGCTGTTAACTCTGTGTCCTTGAGCATATTATATAATCTCTCATGCCTCAGTTTTATAATCCATAAAGTATAGGAAATAATATCTACTTTATAGAGTTATTGCAACGAGTCTATTTGTTGATATATATGTAAGTACACACATATATATAAGAGGAGTGTGTGGCATATAATAAGTGCTCTCTAGAATTTAGCTGTTATGATTATGATTCCGATTCAGACTCTTTCTGGTAACACACTCTCTTCACTTTGGGAACTCTTGCTCATACTTCATGATAATCATGGCACTCCTCTCCCCCCCTCACCTCACAGGTGAATAAAAGGGCCCAAATTAGGCCAAAGAGTAACTCACCCACGGGCCACTTTGATCATTCCAGGAAGCTGACATGTGCCCTAATATAAGGCAGGCAGAACGTTCCCTAGAATCTTTAGAACCGAAGCTGAGGAAGAGGGATTCTCCCCTTTTAGGGAGACTGGAAAGAGATGGACCTACAAACTATGGGTCCAAACTCACAGAAGAAACTGGTTTAAGAAGAAATCACTAGTCCTGAGTGAGCAGGGCCCTACACTTTGAAGGGCTTTCCTTGAATATGTTAAAGCCCCCTCTGGTGTCTGGGACAAGCTGGGTTTGGCAGTGACATCTGTGTGGCCTCTGAGCCTAGATGAGGACCTCTGTGTCTCTAGTCCCTGTTTCTTCCCTTTGGCATGCTCTCAGGCCCACTAGTCCTGCACATAGGGTTGACCAGATGCTCTGAGGAACTCTGGGATTTTTGCCTATATGGTCATCACAAGACCCCATGCCCAAACCCTGATTTTATATTCCTTCTGCCCAGTGTGGTATTTCTTTCACAGGATATTGGCTGAGGAGATTGGGAGATTGAGCTGTCAGAACAGGATGCCTAGTGGTGACCCTAAAAGCCAGTGTATAGGGAGACGCAGGAAAAAAACTGGAGACAGTTCTGATGGTATTCCAGGTCCAGAGAATCAGAGCTGTCTGATTAATGCAACCCTTCCTTTAATTTTGTGAACTACCCAAATATCATGCCACTAATTTCTGTCCACTTGTCTACTCATTCATTCATTTATTTATTTAATTTTTGCTTAAAATATTTCAAGCTGGGATTTAGGTACCTGAAAAGATGACAGACCCCCAAAATACAGTCTTAAAGAGAAGTACAGTGAAAGGGGAGTGGATACCTGGCAAAAAGGAACAGCACTAACCAAGACACAGAAGAGAACTGGATTAGAAAACTCACTTATGCCATGGCAGTGTCATTACTCACTAAATGTGCTGCAACTCTAGCAGAGACAAGGCATCCCTTCTGCCACCGTTTGCAAGATCATTACTTCTCACAGGGAAGAGTACAAATGCATCCGAACCCATAAGTATTGCTCTGATTTTCACCCTTCTCCTCAATCTCATGAGAAGTCAGTTTCTCTTTTTATGGCCAATAGAAGTTCCTCACCTGCGATAGCTCCTCTAAGCATCCTCATGGAGAAACCTCTCTCCAGAGAGGAGTTCAAGGAGGACCCAAGAGATTTCTCCAGAGCCTCTCATTTGTCCACATGCACCACCACTTCTTTAGGTAGATTTACATATTATGGACCTCATCATGCACTTTTAAGGTAGTTTCTTGATTCTTTTGTCTCCCTGGGTGTCTTTCTTATCACCTGCAGGAGAAGTCCAGGCCAAGTCTTAGGGATAATCTCAATTTGTCAAATGAACATGAAGGGATCATCTCACCTCCTTATATTTCAAGATCCCTGCCTGTAGATGAAAATAATAACATGGTCCATGCTATAAATGCAAATATCTAGAGTGTCTCCACACATAGGTCACAGATGCTTGCTTTGATCACCTCTAAACACTCAGAAAAAAAGTTTAAATCTATATGAGGGCTAATTTTTGTAGAAGTCTTTGTGTCTGGATTTAAATCATTCTTTTTAAAAGTATTACTATGTTTGGAAAGCAAAATTTAGATTTTGAGTAACAGACCATTTTAGATTCTCCCCTAAGTCGACTCAAGTGTTGCTGTCCATTAAAGAACAGTATGTAGATCAGCAAAGGATTCCAGAGTCTTATTATATGATCATATTGAAATTTTAATCATCCCATGGAAAGAAATCATTCCATCCTATGGAAAGAAAATAATTACTATTACTATTAAAAAGAGCAAACTTTTCATATTCCAGGATAATAATGAATTTCTTTTCTAAATCCATATGTAATAATGAATAAAATACTCAAGACAGGTGTTAACTGACAGGTAAGTGAGTGCACAAAGTAGGCATGCTCTTTGACTTAGCTGACAATATTCTACACTCTTCCAAGTTCACTGGAAAGTTTCCAGTGCCAAAGAGCTTCTTTAATATGTTCTGGTATGTTGGTGCATCCCAGCCCTTTACATGTCATGGCACACCTTAAAATAATGGTAAATATATATGAGGACTAGGCTACTGCCACCTTGCCCAAATCACCTTGTTTCTAAACCACCGTTTTCTTATTGATGAGTGGAAGAAAAATAAGAGTCACCACTGTGAGAATTAAATGAGATCACGAATGTGTTAAACCACACATAATATATCAGGGAGGTATTTTATGGTTCGCCTGAGCAGAGTCACACTGAGCAGTGACACTTTTCCAACATCCAAAAATAATTAAACTAAGCAAGCTCAAATAAATTGTGTTGCAGTGGCAAAACAATGCCAAAGAAGAGTGCCACTCACTACACAGGAGACATTTCACAGTCTGCTTTCCCCACCTCATGAGTGCTCCTAACCCACCTTCCCTTACACAAACACCTCAGATCAAATCTGATTGGATGACACTTGTCTTCCTTGTCCTTCCTCTCACCTTCTCTATCTGTATCTTCTAATGTGACTCAGTCAACTTGTCACGGTTTGTTTTAGTCCTTCCCTTCACCCTTCACTCCAACCCACACAAGTCACAAAAAATGAAGACAGCAAATTCAGAATTCTCCTTATTGTGAGGAGGAAGAGAAGGAGTAGATCCAGGGATCCCCACACATTAATATTTGCCCAGTAGAGAGATGATACATAGGTAAGTAGATAGATAAAATCAGTCATTACAGGACCTAGGATTTAGTAAACATTCAATATATTGTCATTACGATGATGATGATGATGATGATGATGATGATGATGATGATGAGAGGCACAGCCCTAGAGCATGGAAGAAATGGGCCGA
>NW_006797498.1:98997-104117 GCF_000442215.2 Lipotes vexillifer | reverse complement strand
AATGCCGAGAAGCGTAGCAGTCTAAGGGAAGAAATCTGAACTGAGTCTCCCCTTTAGGAAACTTGGGATGCGTTGTTAAAACAAAATGATTACCATTTTTGAGAAGCATTTCAGGGCAAGCTGGGTGAAGTACAGACAGACCACACTTAGCTATAAGTATAAGGACAACCTATAGGTTGCTAAAAAATAAGAAATTCATCTGAGAATCCATGTATACTATTCCTCAGCTATTGGGATTTTTTAACCCTGTTCTGTCTTGATACAGAGCTATTTTTTGGTAAGAAGCTGGAGTCTGCTTTTTTTCTAGTTAAATTATTGTGGTCACTCTTTTTTTTTTTATACTGCAGGTTCTTATTAGTCATAAATTTTATACACATCAGTGTATACATGTCAATCCCAATCTCCCAATTCATCTCACCATCACCACCGCCCGCCACTTACCCCCCTTGGTGTCCATACGTTTGTGCTCTATCTGTGTCTCTATTTCTGCCCTGTAAACTGGTTTATCTGTACGATTTTTCTAGGTTCTACATATATGTGTTAATACACGATATTTGTTTTCTCGTTCTGACTTACTTCACTCTGTATGACAGTCTCTAAATCCATCCACGTCTCTACAAATGACCCAATTTCAGTCATTTTTTGGGGCTAAGTAATATTCCATTGTATATATGTACCACATCTTCTCTATCCATTCATCTGTTGATGGACATTTAGGTTGCTTCCATGACCTGGCTATTGTAAATAGTGCTGCAATGAACATTGGGGTGCATGTGTCTTCTTGAATTATGTTTATTGCTGGGTCATATGGTAATTCTGTTTTTAGATTTTTAAGGAACCTCCATGCTGTTCTCCATAGTGGCTTTATCAATTTGTATTCCCACCAACAGTGCAAGAGGGTTCCCTTTGCTCCACACCCTCTCCAGCATTTGTTGTTTGTAGATTTTCTAATGATGCCCATTCTAACTGGTATGAGGTGATACCTCATTGTAGTTATAATTTGCATTTCTCTAATAATTAGCGATGTTGAGCAGCTTTTCATGTGCTTCTTGGCCATCTGTATGTCTTCTTTGGAGAAATGTCTATTTAGGTCTTCTTCCCAGTTTTTGATTGAGTTGTTTGTTTTTTAAATATTGAGCTGCATGAGCTGTTTATATATTTTGGAGATTAATCCTTTGTCCGTTGATTCATTTGAAAATATTTTCTCCCATTCTGAGGGTTGTCTTTTCGTTTTGTTTGTAGTTTACTTTGCTGTGCAAAAATTTTTAACTTTCATTAGGTCCCATTTGTGTATTTTTGTTTTTATTTCCATTACTCTAGGAGGTGGATCAAAAAAGATCTTGCTGTGATTTATGTCAAAGAGTGTTCTTCCTATGTTTCCCTCAAAGAGTTTTATTGTGTCCAGTCTTACATTTAGGTCTTTAATCCATTTTGAACTTATTTTTGTGTATGGTGTTAGGGAGTGTTCTAATTTCATTCTTTTACTTGTAGCTGTCCAGTTTTCCCAGCACCACTTATTGAAGAGACTGCTTTTCTCCATTGTATATCCCTGCCTCCTTTGTCATAGATTAGTTGACCATAGGTGTGTGGGTTTATCTCTGGTTTTTCTATCCTGTTCCATTGATCAATGTTTCTGTTTTTGTGCCAGTACCATATTGTCTTGGTACTGTAGCTTTGTAGTATAGTCTGAAGTCATGGATTCTGATTCCTCCAGGTCCATTTTCTTCCCTCAAGACTGCTTTGGCTATTCAGGGTCTTTTATGTCTCCATACAAATTTTAAGATTTTTTTTTCTAGTTCTGTAAAAAATGCCATTGGTAATTTGACAGGGATTGCATTGAATCTGTAGATTGCTTTGGGTAGTATAGTCATTTTCACAATATTCATTCTTCCAATCCAAGAATATGCTATATCTCTCCATCTGTTTGTATCATCTTTAATTTCTTTCATCAGTGTCTTATAGTTTTCTTCATACAGGTTTTTTGTCTCCCTAGGTAGATTTATTCCTAGGTATTTTATTCTTTTGGTTGCAATGGTAAATGGGAATGTTTCTTTAATTTCTCTTTCTGATTTTTCATTAGTGCATAGGAATGCAAGAGATTTCTGTGCATTAATTTTGTATCCTGCTACTTTACCAAATTCATTGATTAGCTCTAGTAGTTACCTAGTGGCATCTTTAGGATTCTCTATGTATAGTATCATGTCATCTGCAAACAGTAACAGTTTTACTTCTTCTTTTCCAATTTGGATTCCTTTTATTTCTTTTTCTTTTCTGATTGCCGTGCCTAGGGCTTCCAAAACTATGTTGAATAATAGTGGCAAGAATGGACATCCTTGTCTTGTTCCTGATCTTAGAGGAAATGCTTTCAGTTTTTCACCATTGAGAATGATGTTTGCTGTGGGTTTGTCATAAATGGCCTTTATTATGTTGAGGTAGTTCCCCTTTATGCCCACTTTCTGGAGAGTTTTTATCATAAATTGGTGTTGAATTTTGTCAAAAGCTTTTTCTGCATCTATTGAGATGATCATATGGTTTTTCTTCTTCAATTTGTTAATATGATGTATCACATTGATTGATTTGCATATATTGAAAAATCTTTGCATCCCTGGGATAAATCCCACTTGGTCATGGTGTATGATCCTTTTAATGTGTTGTTGGATTCTGTTTGCTAGTATTTTGTTGAGGGTTTTTTCATCTATATTCATCAGTGATATTGGTCTGTAATTTTATTTTCTTGTAGTTTCTTTGTCTGGTTTTGGTATCAGGGTGATGGTGGTCTCATAGAAGGAGTTTGGGAGTGTTCCTTCCTCTGCAATTTTTTGGAAGCGTTTGAGAAGGATGGGTGTTAGCTCTTCTCTAAATGTTTGATAGAATTCACCTGTGAAGCCATCCGGTCCTGGCCTTTGGTTTGTTGGAAGATTTTTAATCACAGTCTCAATTTCAGTGTTTGTGACTGGTCTGTGCATATTTTCTATTTCTTCCAGTTCAAGTCTTGGAAGGTTATACCTTTCTAAGAATTTGTCCATTTCTTCCAGGTTGTCCACTTTATTAGCATAGAGTTGCTTGTAGTAGTCTCTTAGGATGCTTTGTATTTCTGCGGTGTCTGTTGTAACTTCTCCTTTTCATTTCTAATTTTATTGACTTGAGTCCTCTCCCTCTTTTTCTTGATGAGCCTGGCTAATTGTTTCTCAATTTTGTTTATCTTCTCAAAGAACCAGCTTTTAGTTTTATTGATCTTTGCTATTTTTTTCTTTGTTTCTATTTCATTTATTTCTGCTCTGATCTTTATGATTTCTTTCCTTCTACTAACTTTGGGTTTTGTTTGTTCTTCTTTCTCTAGTTCCTTTAGGTGTAAGGTTAGATTGTTTATTTGAGATTTTTCTTGTTTCTTGAGGTAGACTTGTATTGCTGTAAAGTTCCATCTTAGAACTGCTTTTGCTGCATCCCATAGGTTTTGGATTGTCGTGTTTTCACTGTAATTTGTCTCTAGGTATTTTTCGATTTCCTCTTTGATTTCTTCAGTGATCTCTTGGTTATTTAGTAACGTATTGTTTAGCCTCCATGTATTTGTGTTTTTTACTTATTTTTCCCTGTAATTCGTTTTTAATCTCATAGCATTGTGGTCAGAAAAGATGCCTGATATGATTTCAATTTTCTTAAATTTACTGAGGCTTGATTTGTGACCCATGATGTGATCTATCCTGGAGAATGTTCTGTGTGCACTTGAGAAGAAAGTGTAATCTGCTGTTTTTGGATGGAATGTACTATAAATATCAGTTAATTCTAGCTGGTCTGTTGTGTCATGTAAAGCTTGTCTTTCCTTATTAATTTTCTGTTTGGATGATCTGTCCATTGGTGTCAGTGAGCTGTTAAAATCCCCCACTACTACTGTGTTATTGTCGATTTCCTCTTTTATAGCTGTTAGCAGTTTCCTTATGTATTGAGGTGCTTTTATGTTGGGTACATATATATTCATAATTGTTATATCTTCTTCTTGGATTGGTCCCTTGATCATTATGTAGTGTCCTTCCTTGTCTCTTGTAACATTCTTTATTTTAAAGTCTATTTTATCTGATATGAGTATTGCTACTCCAGGTTTCTTCTGATTTCCATTTACATGTAATATCTTTTTACATCCTCTCACTTTCAGTCTGTATGTGTCCCTAGGTCTGAAGTGGGTCTCTTGTAGACAGCATATATATGGGTCTTGTTTTTGTATCCATTTAGCCAGCCTGTGTCTTTTGCTTGGAGCATTTAATCCATTCACGTTTAAGGTAATTATTGATATGTATGTTCCTATTACCATTTTCTTAATTGTTATGGGTTTGTTTTTGTAGGTCCTTTTCTTCTCTTGTGTTTCCCACTTAGAGAAGTTCCTTTAGCATTTGTTCTCAAGCTGGTTTTGTGGTGCTGAGTTCTGTTAGCTTTTGCTTGTCTGTAAAGCTTTTGATTTCTCTGTTGAATCTGAATGAGATCCTTGCTGGCTGGAGTAATCTTGATTGTAGGTTTTTTCCCTTTCATTACTTTAAATATCTCATGTGACTCCCTTCTGGCTTGTAGAGTTTCTGCTGAGAAATCATCTGTTAACCTTATGGAAGTTCCCTTGTATGTTATTTGTCATTTTTCCCTTTTTGCTTTCAATAATTTTTCTTTGTCTTTAAGTTTTGCCAATTTGATTACTATGTGTCTCAGCATGTTTCTCCATGGGTTTATCCTGCCTGGGACTCTCTGCATTTCCTGGACTTGAGTGGCTACTTCCTCAAGTCGAAGTTTTCAACTCTAATCTCTTCAAAATTTTCTCAGGTCCTATCTCTCTCTCTTCTCCTTCTGGGACCTCTATAATGCGAATGTTGGTGCATTTAATGTTGGCCCAGAGGTCCCCTAGGCTGTTTTCATTTCTTTTCATTCTTTTATCTTTATTCTGTTCTGTGGCAGTGAATTCCACCATTCTGTCTTCCAGCTCACTTATCCGTTCTTCTGACTCAGTTATTCTGATATTGATTCTTTCTAGTTTGTTTTTCATTTCAGTTATTGTATTGTTCATCTCTGTTTTTTCTTTAATTCTTCTAGGTCTTTGTTAAACATTTCTTGCATCTTCTCCATCTTTGCCTCCATTCTTT
>NW_006797498.1:98043-98987 GCF_000442215.2 Lipotes vexillifer | reverse complement strand
GTACATGGGCCTCTCACTGTTGTGGCCTCTCCCATTGTGGAGCACAGGCTCCAGACACACAGGCTCAGCGGCCATGGCTCATGGGCCTAGCCACTCTGCGGCATGTGGGATCTTCCTGGACTGGGGCACAAACCCGTGTCCCCTGCATCGGCAGGTGGACTCTCAACCACTGCACCACCAGGGAAGCCCTGTCTCCATTCTTTTTCCAAATTCCTGGATCACCTTCACTATCATTATTCTGAATTCTTTTTCTGGAAGGTTTCTTATCTTCACTTCATTTAGTTGTTTTTCTGGGGTTTTATCTTGTTCCTTCACCTGGTACATAGTCCTCTGCCTTCTCATCTTGTCTATCTTTCTGTGAATGTGATTTGCGTTCCACAGGCGGTAGGATTGTAGTTCTTCTTTCTTCTGCTGTCTGCCCTCTGGTGGATGAGGCTATCTAAGAGGCTTGTGCCTGTGGTCATTCTTCTAAATGAGAAGATTAATGAAGTACAAATCATTCTGTAGACATATTTTCTTCTCAGGTTTTGTTACTCATCTCTAGGCCAGTATCTTTAATTAATTTTTGCCCTATAATCAGTGGCCTTAATTTGAAGTGAAGAGTGATGATGACCGAATTTCTCACATAACAGTTATTTTGTGATTTGGTATTTTAATGTTATATCCTCAAGTCTACCCATGGGTATCACCCTAAGGTTAGGGTTTCTTCCTACAAATCCCCAAGATTCCTCAAGGTTTTTTAGGAATATCAATATTGTACCCATTCTCTCTGAGGATGTCAAAGTTAGAGTCAAAGAGAAGAAATCCTAAGGATAGCACTTCAGGTGCCAGGAGTAACAGATAAGAGTCACAATTTTGGTTGGGTTAAAGGAGCTCATTCAATGCTTCTCAGAGAGCATCAGCCTATATCTTCCACCTGAGCAGTAGTGTCAACTTTGCCAAGA
>NW_006797498.1:84701-98033 GCF_000442215.2 Lipotes vexillifer | reverse complement strand
TTCCTGCTGTTGAAATGTAAGCCCAATTCTTGTTCTGTCCTAATTACTTAAACAAATAACTCAGGTCCTATAATATCAGTTAAGCTGCAATACATGTTGATAGGTTAATAATACATGAATTAATAAAAGAGGACACATTTTAAGCAACGATTTCATAGCTGCAGATAATGATATTAATAAAAATGAATAATCAAATGTCCAGTTTCATTTTAAGTAGGTATCATAGGCTGAAGCCCACTAAGTATGCATCAAAGCAAACAGACACAAGCAAATTACTCGTAGCAAAGATGTGCCAGTTATTTTATTAACACCTGGTAGACATTTTGATTATGGTAGCATATATAAGGGTTTTCTATTAATATAGATATTGTTTGGTGTTAATTAATGAATAAAATTAGTAGAGTACTTTGGGATATTATATTTTTTAAAAAAGGGAGAGAGGGAAGTAAAAATTCGTTCATATTCTTGAAGTGAACAGAAGAGAAAGAGCTTGTTCAATAAGCTTTTGTCACATAGACAGCTTGTAACAACTTGTAAATATGTAATATGCTCTCCCTGGTTGTAGCTCCAGAAATAATTCTCCACTGATGAGACTCCCATGGTTCTGAAGAGAAACCTATTTCTTTAATGTGCTGAGCATAGTCAACAAGGGGGAAGGTCAATTTCGATTTGTGACTTTGAGGCTCCTGCCAACTGAATTCATAACAAGCCTGGTTTATTGCATCGTGGGGAGTAATTCCTGGTGACAGACTATTTTCAAGTACCAATTCATTTATATCCAGTGTTCAGGGTCTCTCATTAAGGAAGGGGATATCGTGGCTCCCAACCTAGGAATTATGCTGATTGGGACATCCTTATTATGCCACCTTTTACCCAGTGAGTTAAAGGAAAACTAATATCACACCTCAAATGCATGACAGAATTTCAACAAGCAAGTCATTCAGATGGGAAGAATTATTAAAGTCTTCAAGTCTCCTTCTATGGGAATATGGCAATGATGTCATGAATTCTCACTAGAAAATGAGGCTTCAGTTCAATGAGGTAAGACTTCCTTGAATCCCTCTCTGAAACTGATTAGCAGAGTCTTCTCTGGAGAAAAGATCAATGAAATAATTTCTCCAAAAAGTTAAATGCAAGACAAAGTATATTTTGGGGAGAGGGAGGAAGGTGAAACTATTTTTCAGAACAGTCAGAGAATAGTGTATGGCAGGGAGGACAGTACTATTGTTTGGTTCCTTCCTACCAGTGAATTAGCACCTACAAGCTGTTTTAAGGTCTCCTTGGCTTTAGAGGCTGGATTAGCCAATCACATTCATACCAAAGCAATTAACCAGTAATGGAAAGTATGGCTTCTATCCAGCTGGCTGTTCATTCTAAAATTTATTGGACTGTGATCTGACTCAACTAGTCAATTCTGAAAAAGAACTTCACATGGGTGTTTCATACTGGCAAATGGAGCCTGTGTAAAAATCCCCATGAGATGAATAAATGCTAGTTTCAACTGAACAAGCTTTTTAATTTGAAAGCCAGTCTTCCAAATAAATGCTAAATTAACTGTAAAATTACTTTATTCTGAACCTAGCTGGAGCTACACGTAGGGGTGCTCTAATAATTGCTCAATAGTTGAAAAAGCTATTAATGTTCATAAATAACTTCCACCTACATGCCACCCATGCCAAAAGCTCTTATACAATGGTTGTATGTGTGGGGTGGAGGTCAGAAAACCTCATGAAGTTTGGTTTGGAAAATGGGCTGGAGAATGATTTTATTAACCTTTAGTGCTTGTAAAACTCTTACCCAGTTCCTGGTTCATGACTGATTATGAATCAATTTGATTGTGTTAATAGACCTGTTGCCCTTTTCTTCTCATTGCTAAGCATTAGTAAGTTACCAGAAAGGAAGACTGGGAAAGAGGTGGTTGTTATCCAGGGTTAAAGATTCAGTGGTAATTGAAGTGAATGGAGAAAAAGAATTTGAGAGAAAAAGGACAAGGCCAAAGTATTTGAAAAGCTAAAGCATCTTGTTAATTTCTCTTTCTTTGGGAGGTTTAGGTTTTCATGTCATATTATTTCCAGGATCCTAAATCCTGCTGCATTAAAAGAGAGAGGAAAGGAGGGATCAAAGAGGACAAGGAGGAAAGAGAAAGACAGAGCCAGTACACTTGCAGACCCTGTTTGATAACAACATATCAGAATGAATATGCAACTCCATGGATTATGTGACTTGAGTAGCCTCTTCATCTAACACATGGGTGAGCATCAAGGAATGTTGTATTTAATTGCCAAGAATAGAGAAGGAGAAAAGTTGAAATGGCCCAACGAACATAGCAGCAGGAGGTCATAACATCTGTCTTTCTCTGCAAATGGACCTGACAATACATAAGCATAAAGCTACAATTTTTTCTTCTACCCACTTAGGTAAGACTGACAAATAAAACTCGCATAAACCTTCAAAACGGGGTGGCAAACAGTTATCTAATTAAGGCAAAGCCCATTAACTTGCTATCATCATCTGGCTGAACACTGTGCTGTGAATAAATTAAACATGGATTCAGAAACATTCTGGCTGTTGCTGGTTGACATGCAATATAATAGTACGGGCACAACCAATCATTCACATACAGAAATGATGGTGCAGAAAGGAGGAGGAAAGAGAAAAACTGGCCTCAGACACTCAGACACTGGTACAGCTGTAACTGAAAGCCTCATAAACAGTTCTTAAAATGCCATAAAGAGTTGGAACATCAACTCTATAGATCATATTTCTCTGGATCTCCAGGACCAAAACAGACATCAAAGGCTTCATGAAATCAATGCATCTGACAAGGTGCTCTTGGCTGGCACCTGGAGCCCATTTCTCCCATCACTCCTGGAGCCTGCAGAGCTGGTCCAAGCCAGGAACCCTTTTGACTTCTATGAGCCAAGAAGGATGAAAAGACCACCTGCCCTTGAATAGAGGAGGTCTGGGGCCAAGATCGGGGCACATTTACCAACTGGGCTGGAGTCTTCTTACTTCCCACATCCCAAACTGGCCACTAGTCAGTACAGTAATCCTTTGAAAAATGCCTTGAGAATTGGTACCAATTAGGTTTTTCCAAAAGTAACTGAGAAAATGGTTAGAATCAGAGAGCAAGATAAAATCTGTAACATGTTTCACATTGCAAAACTATTCAGGGCTGGTATATGGGTTCTGTGTGTGGCCTGCCTTAAATCTTTCTAGAAAAGTTAGGGAATAACTAAATACATCATTTGTCTAAAACCAAACTCATTCTCCCTTAATTTTCCTAACCTTTCAATCATCCAAGGTCTGAGTCATCCTCTTCTCCTTTTCTTTGTCTTCTTTTCACCAGGTAACAAAACCCAGTGTATAACTTTAAATAGAGCAGAATCTCAGTATGTGTTTAATGAAACAGATGAATGAAAGAATGAATGAATGCTAGTACTTTGTTCAAAAACAGAAAAAGAAAAATTATATTTACCTTCCAAACTCCTTAGCCTGACATCCAGATTCTTTTTAACCTCATATTTTTAACTTTAATGCTTCCCTAAAAGAATCTTCCATTTCAGCCAGATCCAGAATGCCACACATACGTACTTTATCCTCTCTGTTCCTGTAAAACTCCTCTAGCACATCAGGGATCCTATTTCATGAGATTTTCCAGGACACTTTCCATACACATGTTTTCCTCTCTGAACGCCTCCAATATGTATCGTCTCCATTTTCATGTTATATTTTGACATTGACTCCTTGGCATCCTGCATATTATTTTATCTATTATCTTTTAACTTTTTATGTTTTCCCCTATTCTCCTCAAATGTGCTAATATTCTTATAAACAGAAAAAGATATTACACTTACTGATATCCTTATAACAATTTGCATTAATGCCTTACATATCAGAGCTCAGAAAAATTTTTTTAAATGAGTGACTAAACAAGATTGTGCTGAGATTATAAAGCAGAAATCTTAGAGCAAAGGCACCGGTCTAATTTCAAGATAACTTTCTAATTTTCTAAACTATATGCAGATTTTTCTATTATTATCAGTGACACCATAGATTTTCATGTTCAAAGAATAAAGTATATTATTTCTGTTTATGGCTTAGTTTGGCTTGCCCAAAAGCAGATGCTGAGCCTAAGATTTTAATGCAAGTAGTTTATTTGAGAGGTGATCCCTAAAGAACCAGTAGGATATTGGGCAAGTGACACAGGGAAGAGAAAGAAGCCTATGCAAGGCTTAATGAGCAGGATATCATTGTGAGACTTGGGACTCTATCCCACTGAGAATATCTGGGATATAATATTGAATATGTCTCAGAGTTGTTTCACCAGGGGTTTAGGAGGCTGGGATATTTATTTACCAACTTCTTTTTGTTACTGGTTAAGCCTCTGCCTGCACTTCACCCCTCAATCAACCTTTTATTAAAAAGCCTTGCATTTAGAAGCCATTGGTAGGCACAGGAATGGGGAGTGCCAAGGACACCAACGGTGTCTGCTATACCATATATCTCAAAGCATAATTATAAGCCTAACCAGAGAAATGGTATTGACACCAAATACTTTTATAATTTTAATCCCAAAAGAGATGGCATTGGCATTCTTTGGAGAACTACACAAGAAAGCAACAATGTAGTAAGTATATCTACATAGAGAAATGGTACCCTGAAAACAAACTGAAAGAAAAGAAAATGATTCTGCCCTATGGCACCCCATCCTTTCTTCCAACTTCAAATCTGCCCTTGGTCTTAGCTTGATTGCTCCAGGATCAAGATGTTGAGGAGCCTGGTGAAAGCAGGGACAAAGGACAGCCTGGAAATACTCCATATAAAAAAACGGATGCAAGGAGAGCAGAAAACCTGCTGATTTTCTTTGCAAGTTGCAATTGATAGGAAATAACATTTATAGCATCTTAGGCACAAAAGCTTCAAGCCAGGTGGTAGTTACGTTATCTCTAGACAAGCTTCTACACTCCATTTTTCAAAGGTATCTAAGATAGAAGAACGTGGAATTTTAATTAGCAAGTTTCAATTGACAGAGAATTAAAATTTAACCTTCTATTCATCAATAATTTAAAGATGAAGTTCCTTTGGGCAGTGCTTAGGAAAGGTGGCTGTCAGGAGAGGGGCTGGTAGTTTACACATACCTCACCGACAACACTGTCGAAGCAGGATGCAAGTTTCTTGCAAAGAAAGAAACTTCGGGTCTCTCCAGCAGTAAAGAGAGAGGCTAATTTACCGTTTTCCCATTTAACTCTCGCCTTCCTAAGAATGCTTTACTTGCTAAGATTTTCTATAGAAGTTCCTTATCAGTGACACATTTTCTATATGCAGGTCTCTTGAAACTTTGGGCTGCCTCTAATGCCTACACACAGATCCTCCTCCATGAGAAAAGTAGAGGGGGGTGGCCACAATTGATTCCCTCCTCTTTGTTCATGGGATTCACCAGATGGAGAAGAACAGAGAGAAGAGGGGCAGTAGGAAGAGGGGAAAGGACATGGGTTGCGGCACAGACTGTGGGGAGGATGCAAGCAGAAAAATGGAGGAAGAGGAATAAGGTCAACTAGCAAAGCTGGAGCTGGAGTCTCCTGCTGCCTCTATGCCAAATTAATGAGACCCTGCAGTCAACTCTGTGTCCTCATCTCTGGTCTAGAGGAGGCCTCCACATCAGGAGAAGATTCTCTGTGTGCACACTTCTGATGAGATAAATGGAATCTGGAAAAACACCATTCTTTTGGTACATTTTGAACAAAGAGTCTTCCTCTAGGGGGGACTTCATAAGATACTGAAGGCTCAAGGATTCCAAACACCTTAAGGTATCCTGAGACATCTCAGTTAAAAGAAGTAATGTAAATCTAAATTTGTTTTATTATTTTTTGGCTCCTGAGATACCCATGTAGAATATTTTGAAAGCTAGTGAATTCCTTGATAGAAGAAAGGTATGTATAGAATATTTGCCCTATGATGATCTTTGGAGAATGTTATAAAGATCTCTGCTTGAGGGGGAAAATGGTGGGATTGTATTTACAACTCAATTTGATAGACCTCCATGTACCTATTATTGCAAAAGTGACCACAAAACCATCACTGATGCCAGCAAGATCACAGTCTAGCAGAAAAGATGAGTATAGACCGCTGAGATAATAAAGGTGGCATGCCCCAAATACTTATGCAGGGAGGAAAAAGAACTGCTTTGCCAAAGACATTTGAGAGAAACACCTCAGAAGAGGAATAGAGTAATTATTTTGTCAGGTAGACCTGGGCTCTGCTTACTTTCCACTGGGTGTCAACCCCAAACCCTTGTTTTCAACAAAGGACCAGATGAACTCACCTAACAAAAGACATTGGAGGGAGTCTGTGCCCTAGGAACTGGCTCTCCATGGGGGTTCTTCCTTTATTCACATTTGTCACTTTATTCTAGAGTCTTCAGATAGCAAATTTCTTTAAACAATGTAATCAACTGATTCACTGAACAGTGAGATAAAATATCATCTTGTTGGTATGGAGGCTTCCCAACACCTGCCTGACACTTGGACACTTGGAGTATAATATTTACCCAGTTTTCCAATGAAGACAATTTTGTGGCTATGCTGAGCAACAGGGATATCTTCATTGCCACACTGTCAGCCAAATCTTGCTTCCCCCTCACAGGGATTATGTTCCTTATTGAAATATAACCAATATCCCAGGTACTGGTGCCTAAAGGAGGATTTTGATGGGAAGATCAAACTGAGCTGCCCTGATTTTATCTCCCAAGTTTGTCCTTCCTTTGGTGTTCTCTTCTTTCTAATTTTGCAGCTGTTTTCTCCTGCTAAATCATTTGTCTGAGTTTGGACACGACCACCTTCCTTTGGTTCTCTTTAGCACTGTACCACCAAGATTTCAAAAGTGCAGAATTTTACTAAATACTAAGGAAGAGAAAATGGGAAATGATTTAAGAAAAAAATCTATCTACATAAAATGTAGCTGATTAGATTTTCACCATATTCAGAAGGCATGCTTGCAATGGTCTAAACTTTATAAATAGAGGCTATAAGGTTTTCATCCAGGGCAGCACCTAAAATAAGTAGGCAATGATTTCCCAGACGAGGTGAAACCAAGTCCAAGAGTCCTGTGTAACTGCTGATAAGGAGACATGCCATAGATTACAGAGCAAACAGAAAAAACAACAACAAAAATAGTGTCAAATATGACCTCCAAATGAAAACTCTCAGGAGCAGACATACAAGGCAGTGATACACTCAAGCTGTGCCCCACACAGAGCATCTCTGTGTAGTCTACTTCAAGGTCAGTGTGGGCAGAGACATATTTATTTAAACAATGGTTAATGATTTTCTTGAACAATGCTGGCAAGCCCAGCTAGTAACAGAAATTTAAAAGCATTTGCACTTAAAGGAATATACTTCTCAGGCTCCCATAGCTAATTCCAGTCTCAAAAACCCTGGGCTATTCCATTCTTTTTGCCAGTCTATCAATATTCTTATGCCAAAGAACTGATACAAGTGTCACAGATTCTTGGCTGGATACTTTGCTACTATTCTAACTATTTTCTATTTTCTCTTCTCTGCCACATGGGAACTAGTCTACTAGATATCCTTATTCTTTCATAAGCATGTCCCCTCATCCAGCCACTCACCTGGGGTGTGTCCATTTGGTTTTGCTTCTGTTGTATGACATAAGCATAGACAATTCAAATTCTGGCTCAATGACTATTAGAACTATGTATCTTGGGCAGATTTTTTAACTTTCTTAACATCTTTGCCTCGTCTGTAAAATGGGGCTAATAAGTATCTTACACTGCAGTTGTGAGAAATAAATGAGTTACTTATGTTTAACAGAGAATCCATCGTAGCACCCAGCATGTGGTAGGTGCTAAATATATTTCTTCAATGGAACACAGATGCCTTTCTGCACAGAATTGTATAACCCCAGGTTCTAAGGACAGAAAAATATGTTCACGTGTAGGAAATTTTTGTCTCAGTCACTTTTCCTCAGAGAGGCACATCCACTGAATTGCCCAGAGTCATTCAGCTGGTCTCTGGTTTCTAGAGACTAGCATCACATTTCCTGACTCAATCTATGTGCTGATGTTGGCAATGGAAAAATTCAGTTATAACACACAGGGCTTGATTTGATTATGTGTCCTTTTAGATTTTATCCAAAGCAATGATCATGACTTTTAGGCTTCTATGTTCCATATTCCAAATAACTAAATCTGCACAAGTTATTTCCATTGACAAGAGAAAAATATCTTTATTGGAATGGGTTTAGACTTTCCAGGCATCTGCTCAATCACATACAAGAACACCTCATAATACCAGCACTCCTCTGAAAACTAGAAACAGATCACAAGTTATACTGGGTTAGATAATGTACTCTCCCAAATTCATGTTTACTCTGAACTTCAGAATGTGACCTTATTTGAAAATAGGGTGTTTGCAGATGTAAATCATTAAATTAAGGTGACATCACACTGGATTAGAGTGAACTTAAATCCATGACTGGTGTCCTTATATGAAGACACAGAGACACACACAAAGGGAAGAAGTTTATGCGATGATGGACTCAGAGATTCGAGTGATGTGTCTACAAGTTAAGGAACACCAAGGATCTTCAACAACCACCAGAATATAGGAGAAAGATATGGAAAATATTCTCCCTCAGAACCTCCAGAAGGAACCAAACCTACCCACACCTTGGTTTCAGGTTTCTGGCCTCCAGAACTGGGAAAGAATAAATTTCTGTTGTTTTAAGCCACTCAGTTTGTGGTAATTTTTTACAGCAGCCCTAGGAATCTAATACATGCAGTCTTTCACCTTTCTTCATTTTTCCATTGACTTGACTCTCTCTTTCCCAATATCCACAGCCTAAACCATCAGTTTCTCAGTTTGAATATGACTGAAAACTGCAAGGGACATCAAATAAGGATGCCCAGTAGGGCTCTTCCAGAAGGACAATGAGATGAGATGTCAGGCAGGAGTAAAGGGACAAGCCTTAACCACAAGCGCAATGGCTGAACAGCACTGGAGAAGCTGAAAACAGAAGAGAAAAGAAAGAGGAAATGGGAAGGAGAAAAGTTAGATGTAGAGCCATGTGGATTGAAGTACAGGAACACAGACTCCAGAAAATAAAACAAAGTACAAAAGGACATAATCCTGCCATATGAGAGTACATGCATTCTAAAAAGATACAATGCCTATCTTAAAATATCTGCTAATATTTTTAGAATATTTGTTTTTAGCAGATTCTCAAAAACCTTTTGAATCATTATCAATCCTGTAATAAGCTCACAATGGGAATTTCAGGAACTATATTGCCTCTACCATATTTTAAAGTATGGCAATGCAGGTCCTGAGAGAAAGAGAAACACATACGGTTACTGTTCCATATCATCGTTTTAAAAATAATACATGTGAAAATTTGTTGCAAACTATAAAAATATTTAAAATATAAGATATTACTACTGCTACTGCCCAGTCCTTTATTCCTAGGTAACTAGGCAGCATGGTTCATGGTACATGGAGTCTAGAGTCAGGGAAATAGGGATTCAAATCTTACTGTACACTTATTAAGCTATGTAGAGTGACATAAATGGAATTGGTAAGTGCTGAGGGAGAGTGGTTCAATTTTATAGGGGATGGTCGGGGAAAGCCTCATAAGGAAAGTAATATTTGAGCAGAGATCTGAAGGAACTATGGGATTTATCCCTGTAGCTAGATAACAGGCAGTTGTTTATTATTCTCAATAATTCTAGAATTCTCCTGGCATCCTAGGTTCTGTCTAGTTTTGTGGAAGCTGTCTGAATTCTGTGTATGATCTTTGTACATAGCTACATAGCAAACAAAAACATAGCTATCCATTAAAACCTATTGTTCCAAAACATTCTATGTGTTTCTAAGTATGAAATACAGTATGTAATTGCTGATTTTTTTCTAAAAGAGATAAGTTCAGGATGGAAAGATCCTCATAAGGAAAAATGAAAAGTAAAATGGCCATTCATGTTGAAAAAAAAAGTTCTCAAACTCTGCAGTTATCCATTTTATTAAGGAAGATCACTTTTTTGTTGTCTTCTTACACTTTTTAGACTGGATGGTGTATTATGAGAGCACATTAGCACTAATGAGAAAATGCACATATCCAGCACATACAAATCAATAGGACACAAGAACTTTCTGCAAAAATACATTTGGGGAATGCTTTTGCCATTTCAGAAGCATGAAAGTAAGGCAAGCCAATATAAATACTTGAAATATATAATTCAATTTCATTGGATTACCAACTTAAGGGCCTACTGACACTTGTATAGCCTGGTTACCACCCTTGTCTGCCCCATCAGACAGCCATTAGAAAGTGAATGGCATGAAACTCTGTCTGAGAACACTAGGCTTTTTTTTAATGATAAGAAAATTAAATGTAACTATGACAATAGCCTACTAATAATAGAGGGAGATATTTATACATTTAAGTGACTATGGTGGATGTAGTCAGCTATCTGAGTGAAGCTCATGCTCCTGGGAGTTGGCAAGTCACTCAGAGAAACAGACACGAGGGTTTAGTCTTAGTCAAGGGAGTGCCCAGTCTCCTCTCAGATGACTGGAAACCAGGAGGGTACCTTCTCTGGTACAGCCTATTCCTGGGGAACTTGTATTTGTTCCTGGGTATAGTACAGGCAGGACACTGATACCCAAGCTGACTGTGTTCAAGTAACCTTTGATCTCAGAAAAGTATGACTATATTCAAAATGGTGCGGTTTAAAGTAAGTCACATAAATTCCTTTTGCTTATTTTTGTTTCAGAACACTCTCATGGGACTAGGTCTCTTAGGAGGCACATGAAAGCTCATAATATAACAGGTTACACCTTGGGACAGGGAAATGGAGGGAAAGGAAATGTGAGAAGACTGGGTCACCCCCATCCTCTGTGGACCATTGTGTTTCAGCTCCCTATCCCTGCCTGCCATGGTGTTCTGTAGTTCTAAGAAAGAAAACAGTTCATAAGCCACAGAAATATAAGGCTCCTTGTATATGGATGCTAAGAAAAACTGTGTATCTATACGAGTGGAAAGAACCAACAGAAGCAGCAAATTTAACTTAGGAAAGAATCAACCATCATTATATACAATGTGTCTGAGACACAACAATGATTTTAAAAGGGAGAGAACAAATGTGAATTGTCACTGGAATGATGTTTAACCAGCATGCACAAATTGTTTTTCCTCCTGCCTCTCCCCATTCTACATAACATCCATGGTGGTAAAGATAAGCTTTGTCAGAGGTGACAGGGTAGAGGGTGGTCAGTGTCATATTTTAGAAAACAGATTCAGATGACCCAAGTAGATGAAGCTTTAGGGATTTAATCTTTAAAGAACTGAATATAGAAGGATAAAAAACACAATGACCAGCCTGAGAATCTCCAGTGGAAATTACAGGTTAGAAACTGAAACTATAAAGTTGAAAATAAAACCGGAAGCAATGAAAATGTAATTCTGGGTAGTAAGAAAGAAGAAGCAATGTGACCAGGATGAATAAGAAATATAAAGTCATTTACCTCAAAGAGTAAAAGTTTTTCAGTGACAAGGAAAGTTGGAGCAAATATTATGAGGTCTAATAATTTTCACTTAGTAAATATTAATTGAATGCCAATCCTGTGCCAGGCACTGAGCTAATTTCTGGGAATAAGTGGTGGACAAAACAGTGGATTTGAAGCAAATAGTCAGGGCCGAGGGTCGGGTCATTTCAGAGTAATGCTGAACTCCCCCCAAAATCAGAATGCTTTTCTTTGTACTGTGAGGCCAGAAAAAGCTAAAGTTGGAAGAATGGGCTCAAGCGAAAAACCAGGGTTCTGAGGAAGAACATCCAAAGGCATCTACATAAATTGTATTTATTTCAGGAGCTATACACACATTTCACAGGGAAAGTACCCTATCAGACCCTGTAAGATAATTTACACAGAAACATTCGGTGGTATTATGTAGACATATGCAACATACACCACATTTTAGTTGTTCACAAAAAAAGGTATATTTATATTTTTTCAGTGTCTGTCCTACAACTTATTTCCTTATGAAAAGCATCTTTTGCTTAGACGTTTCCATAGAGTATTGCTTGATTTTTTTTCTTTCTTTTATTTTATTTTTTCCTAAGAAAAATATTTCCCTTAAATGCCAAGTACTTTTTCAAATGGTTAAATAGAAGAACAGTAAAGTTATTGATTAAATGTTCTCTTCTCTTTCTGAGTCTCTTCACTTAGGTTCAAGGCTATAAAGAAAATATGGCTTAAGAAGACAAATGACAAAAATACATTTGCAGCCCCTTTCATGTTTGAACAGGTTAGGAGGATTTTGTGTCTTGATTCTTCGAAATGTAAATGGCATTCAGACTAGACAAAAGGAAAAAGAAAATAGTCTCCAGGATTTCAGAAACGCTGTAAAAAGTCACCCACATCAATGTGGCAGAGTAGCTTGCTTAAAAGCCCTTCAATTAGATTCCATTGCTATAAATGGAGGTGAGAAACCTATCACCACAACCTGGGACCAGAAATAATGTAACAATGAATAAATACTATAAGTCTAGCTTGATATCAATAATTTTGAAAGAATGGTAAATTCATTTAAATGAATGGAGCATGTCCAATTAGCATCACAACTCAAGCCCTTTTAGCACACCAATGTCAAGTTAATATTCCTAAAATACCACATTTGTAAGGTCAATAACAAAATCGCATAGCCCTGTCTTCAAGACTGCCAACTGGTTAGTTGGCCTTGTCTCTTACTGCTTCCTAACACATTCCACTGCATTCAATCAGATAGTCCCGGGGCTTCCCTGGTAGCACAGTGGTTGAGAGTCTGCCTGCTGATGCAGGGGATACGGGTTTGTGCCCCGGTCTGGGAAGATCCCACATGCTGCGGATCGGCTAGGCCCGTGAGCCATGGCCGCTGAGCCTGCGCGTCCAGAGCCTGTGTCTCAGGCTGTGCCTGCGTGTCCGGAGCCTGTGCTCCACAACGGAAGAGGCCACAACAGTGAGAGGCCCACATACCGCAACAATCTCAGGTCAAGGTCATATGTAAGAAGGAGCTTAATCGTGCAATGCAAAGAGAAAATGAACTACAATTTTGAAGACTTAATTACCAACAAGATATGTCTATATAAAATATGTCATAATGGCCCCCAGTCTCCTCTAAATGGTGCTTTTATGGGTGTTTTATCTTCCCATTTGTGTTGTAAATTTTTCAGAGATAAAATTTTCATTTTTAGCACTCCAATGCCTACCACAGTGATGACCACGTTGTTAGTTCTCAATACTGTTGGCTGAATTTTAATATACTACACATTTGCTCCTG
>NW_006797498.1:53682-84667 GCF_000442215.2 Lipotes vexillifer | reverse complement strand
CTGCTGAACTGTACTTAAAATATTGAAAATGTGGACAGATGTGTCAGGTGCACAGGTAGTACACATGTGTCTTTCATCTTCTGTTAGTATATATGCTATAGACTGAATGTTTGTGTCCCCACAAAAATTGTATGTTGAAAATTAATCCCCAATGTGATTGGAGGTGGAGTTTTAGGGGGTGATTAGATCATGAGGACAGAGCCCTCATGAGTAGAATTAGTGCCCTTATAAAGAGGCCCCAGAAAGTTCCACCGTGAGGACACAGTGAAAAAACAACCATCACGTAAGAACCAGGAAGCGGCTTCTCACCAGACATCAGATCAACACCTTGATCTTGGACTTCTCAGCCTCCAGAACTGCGAGAAATAAATTTCTATTGTTCTAAGCCACCCAGCCTACAATATTTTGTTATAGTGCCCCTAATGGACTAAGACACATAGATCATTAGATTTACTTTTTTTTTTAACTTAAAGAAACTTTGGAGTGATGGCTATGAAATTCCAGCATGGAAATTCCAGGGTTTATTCCAACTCATCAACATTTAGAACAAAGTGCCTCCTGTCACATTGAAAAAAACCAAGCAGTTTATGTATGCTTCCACTTTAATGCCATTGTACTCTGGGTAACCAAGAAATGAAATGTGTTTCCACACAAATAATTCTACCTAGTGAGTCCTCATTACTCTGCAACAATTGAAAGATTCATTGCTATATTTATGACAGATTTATAAGATAAAATTTTATAATGTATTTATAAAATTTTATGTATTTATAAAATATGTATTTTATGTATTTATAAAGTTTCATTTGAAATCTTTGATAATTAGATTTTATGTATTATCATTAACAAGTGGCTTACAGTGCTGGCATCCAAAATAAAGCAAATTTTCCTTTCCACCAACTTGCCTCTTTATTGGCTTTTGAGCGGCAAGCAGCCAGACCCCACTTTCAGTTACAGCAGGAGCATGCTTGTCATATTCAAGGAGTGGCAAGCAGGCCAGGGTGGTCTAGTGGAGTGAGCAAGGGAGAGAACGATACAGAATGTAAGAATAGGAGATGAGGTCAAAGAGGTGTGGGATGGGAGGAGGCAACCATGCAAGGCCTTGTAGGCATTAGAAGGACTTGGGCTTTTACTCTAAGTGAGATGGAGAGCCATTGTAGGATGTCGAGCAGATCAGTGACCTGCTCAAACTTAAATCCTTAAATCCTATAAAGTGTTCTGCATTCTGGAAGTAATTTAGAATTCTTGCTTATGAATCTGTAAAATTATTTTTTTTAATATATTTATTTATTTATTTATTTTTGGCTGTGTTGGGTCTTTGCTGCTGCACGCGGGCTTTTCTCTAGTTGCAGCCAGTGGGCTTCTCATTGTGTGGCTTCTCTTGTTGCGGAGCATGGGCTTTAGGCACACGGGCTTCAGTAGTTGTGGTGCACGGGCTTAGTTACTCCTCAGCACGTGGTATCTTCCCGGACCAGGGCTCAAACCCGTGTCCCCTGCATTGGCAGGCAGATTCTCAACCACTGCGTCACCAGGGAAGCCCTGTGTAAAATTATTGAAACTATTCTTTGATTGTTTAGGAATTGTCAATTTTTTTCCTTGTTGCTGTTGTCACTGCCTAAATATTTTGTCTTTGATCAAAGGGATTATAACAAGTTCTGGGCTCCATTTTCTGTATATGATTAATTTTTTAATATTTTATCAGCAAATGCACTTAAAATATTCTCAGTAGTATCAAATCTTTATCCCCTAACAATTGGTTTGTTATTTTCTGAAAGGACCAAAAGTTGTCTGGACTACACCTACATTCTCCATTTGAAATGGAAAGTCAAACTATATAATACAGTTTGGTATTATATTGGTTTATTGGTAAATAAACTAAGCAAAATATTCCTTCCAGATATTGGAACAGACTTTGCTATATAATCTATAAGTTTACTCAACAGACAAAACCAGAAAAGGTACATTAGTGTGTTATGCATTGAAAATGAAGAGATTAGGATTCTGTTAGAGAAGCCTGGAGGAACTGTGTAACACACGACTGAAATAATTTCCTTTTTTTTCCTGTATCCTACAAAAGATCAGGAAATTATCACTCCTACTTCAAAAACCTGTAAAAGAGGAGGAGGAATAATGTGATTTTTTAAAAGTAATAACTCTCCATTAAATCACTGCAATCTGTTTCACATATATTTGAGGATTAATTTTCTCTCCTCCATAAAATGTACAGCAAAACCATGGTAGTTTCTTTCTTTCTAAGACACTGGGTTACAGGAGCATTTTTCGTCACTGCCTCACTTGTTAACCTACACTGATATTTCTACTTTCATCCTTATTTTTACAGTATTTCAGGGGTGTCTCATCATCTTTCAAATGATTAAGTGATAAGACAATCGAGAGAGAGAGAAAGGGACGTTGACACCAGTCACAGTAGTTGCTTGAATGTGGGAGAACAAAGCAACTTCTGCTCCCAAATCATAGCAGCTGACCAATTCAGTCAGAACCCAACTGGCTTCACACCAACACCCAATTAGGTTCACACCAACACATCAGCGTCCCACTCCCATCACAGGGACAACTCTTTAGAAGTTGAGTCGTGATAATTTAGTCTCCCATATTTCTGTTTTCCATTAACAGAATCAATTTTAATTTAGGTATCAAATCCACTGAAGAAGTAGGTACCTCATATTCGATAACTTTGTTCTATCCACAGCCCTGAGAAACTCCCAGGAGCCTAAGAGAGCCTCAGGATCACATATGGTGACTCCAGGCAGTAGGTGTCACACCCCTGCAGAAGACACATCCAGTTACAAGAATCACCATATTCAGGAAAGCCCAAAGATTTGATGTCCACATCAGGTATGTAGAGTTTCCACTAGCAAGATCCAGTTTAGAAATCCAGGGTCATTTTATCATAAGCAATTTTGCTTAAAAACATGGTTGACATTTTACCCTGATCAGGTTTGTGGGGGAACAAAGTAGTGAAGTTAACTAAAGGGCAGATCCTGACATGGCAAAGGAAATGGGGTATGAGCAGAAGTGTGGTTTTGAACATATTTGCAACACCTGTGAGACAATCTAATGGCATATTGGCAGTTGCATAGTCCTGGAACTCAGATGAAAGATCTTGACTGGAAATATAAATTTGGGAGTTATTTGCATATAGGTAGTGTCTCATCTAGAGTGAGCATATAGAGTAAAAGGAAGAGAGGGTACAAGACAAAGCCTAAATCTAATATTTAGAAATCAGAGTAGAGGAGGGCTGAGGAAGAATGACTCAAGAGGTAGGAGGAAAATCCACGATAGTATCATGTAGCAGAAGCCTGAAGAATAAACTGTCTTCTTAAAGAAAGATGATGTGCTCAACTTTGTGAAATAATGCTGAGATGCCGATTTTAAAATTTATGGTGAATTAGAATGAGCATTTTTAGCAGAATGGTGAGGGCAGCAGCCAACTGATTAGAGTAGGAAAAAGAATGGAAAGTGAGAAACTGGAAACAACATGCATAGAACTCTGAGCAAACCTGGCTTTGAGGAAGGTTTATATATTGTGTATCTTATAACCAATTGTATAAAACAGCTGTGGTCTCATCTAAACACCAGTCCCACCTAAAAAAGAACTTGTCATATTGTACTTGCTCCTGCTGCTATGAGATTCACATTTCTGGTATTTGTCTTAGTGTTACCTTTCTATCTCTAATACGTGTTTGCAACTTCTTAGGGATCTTTCCAGGGCTTGCTTTCTGGATGCCAAGACTCCATGTTTTCCCCAGAATTTAAATAACCACAATACAAGGCTTATATTCCTGGCCATGGCAGGTGTCCCTGTACTGCTGTAGCACTATTAGCTGTAAGCTTCTCTGAATTGTGCATTGGCATTAACCACTATTAGGCTTGGTTTTCCTTGGGCTTCCTTCTTTTCCACCCATCATAGCATTCACTTTCAGAGCTACCTGCCTCATTGGATACTTGTCCTGTCAAAAGCCCATACGTTTTGGGTCATCGTGTCTCCATTGTCATTTGTTTCTAGGTGTTTTTTGATTTCCTCTTTGATTTCTTCAGTGATCACTTGGTTATTAAGTAGTGTATTGTTTAGCCTCCATGTGTTTGTATTTTTTACAGATCTTTTCCTGTAATTGATATCTAGTCTCATAGCATTGTGGTTGGAAAAGATATTTGATACGATTTCAATTTTCTTAAATTTACCAAGGCTTGATTTGTGACCCAAGATATAATCTATCCTGGAGAATGTTCCATGAGCACTTGAGAAAAATGTGTATTCTGTTGTTTTGGGGTAGAATGTCCTATAAATATCAATTAAGTCCATCTTGTTTAATGTATCATTTAAAGCTTGGGTTTCCTTATTTATCTTCATTTTGGATGATCTGTCCATTGGTGAAAGTGTGGTGTTAAATTCCCCTACTGTGAATGTGTTACTGTCAATTTTCCCTTTTATGGCTGTTAATATTTGCCTTATGTATTGAGGTGCTCCTATGTTGGATACATAAGAATTTATAATTGTTATATCTTCTTCTTGGATCGATCCCTTGATCATTATGTAGAGTCCTTCTTTGTCTCTTCTAATAGTCTTTATTTTAAAGTCTATTTTGTCTGATATAAGAATTGCTACTCCAGCTTTCTTTTGATTTCCATTTGTATGGAATATCTTTTTTCATCCTCTTACTTTCAGTCTGTATGTGTCTCTAGGTCTGAAGTGGGTCTCTTGTAGACAGCATATATATGGGTCTTGTTTTTGTATCCATTCAGCCAGTCTGTGTCTTTTGGTGGGAGCATTTAATCCATTTACATTTAAGGTAATCATCAATATGTATGTTCCTATTCCCATTTTCTTAATTGTTCTGGGTTTGTTATTGTAGGTCTTTTCCTTCTTTTGTGTTTCTTGCCGAGAGAAGGTCCTTTAGCATTTGTTGTAAAGCTGGCTTGGTGGTGCTGAACTCTCTCAGCTTTTGCTTTTCTGTAAAGGTTTTACTTTCTCCATCAAATCTGATTGAGGGCTTCCCTGGTGGCGCAGTGGTTGAGAGTTCGCCTCCCAATGCAGGGGACACGCGTTCGTGCTCCAGTCCAGGAAGATCCCACATGCCGCGGAGGGGCTGGGCCCGTGAGCCACAGCCACTGAGCCTGCACGTCCGGAGCCTGTGCTCCACAACTGGAGAGGCCACAGCAGTGAGAGGCCCACATACGGCAAAAAATAAATAATAAATAAATAAATCTGAATGAGATCCTTGCTGGGTAGAGTAATCTTGGTTGTAGGTTTTTCTCCTTCATCACTTTAAATATGTCCTGCCAGTCCCTTCTGGCTTGCAGAGTTTCTGCTGAAAGATCAGCTGTTAACCTTATGGGGATTCTGTTGTGTGTTATTTGTTGTTTTTCCCTTGCTGCTTTTAATATGTTTTCTTTGTATTTACGTTTTTACATTTTTTTTTTGGATTAAGGTTTTATTTATTTTTTTAATAAGGCTCAATTAGATGGAGAACAGAAATGAAATTCTTCTCAAACATAAAAATGTGAATTGAGTTGCTTCTTTTTGGATGGATCTTTAACATTGACTTCACCATATGGACAGTGTCTGCTGGTAGACCCGCAGCATCTGTCTCTCTGCAAGTGGGCCAGCCGGGTGAGCACCATGTAGCCGGTAGCTGGGTCCACGAAGTTCAGCCGGCCAGCCGCGGAGGCAGCTGTGTGAAGCTCCGATATCCTCTGCTCCGCCGCTATTAACTCTTTGCTTGCCGGACGCCTCGCTGTTCCCTCCGGTCAGCCCTGTGAGTCGGGCCCAGAGCCGCCATGGTCTCCCTGTGAAGAGGAGCAGAGGGTGAAGCTGAGGCGCTGTCAGAACCCTCTCCGACCTGGGGTGGTTCTGGCGGCGGAGCAGGGGACGGCTGCCTCCAGAGCGTAGCGCCCACAGACGCCGGAACCTGCCAGGCTGCCATGACTGCCGCCTGTGGGAGGTGGGGCCAGTTTTGACAGTTTGATTAATATGTGTCTTGACATGTTTCTCCTTGGATTTATCCTGTGTGGGACTCTCTGTGCTTCCTGGACTTGATTAACTATTTCCTTTCCCATATTAGGGAAGTTTTCAATGATAATCTCTTCAAATATTTTCTCAGTCCCTTTCTTTTTCTCTTCTTCTTCTGGAACCCCTATAATTCGAATGTTGGTGCATTTAATGTTGTCCCAGAGGTCTCTGAGACTGTCCTCAGTTCTTTTCATTCTTTTTTCTTTATTCTGCTCTGCAGTAGTTATTTCCACTATTTTATCTTCCAGGTCACGTATCTGTTCTGCCTCAGTTATTCTGCTATTGATCTCATCTAGAGTATTTTTAATTTCATTTATTGTGTTGTTCATTGTTGCTTGTTTCATCTTTAGTTCTTCTAGGTCCTTGTTAAATGTTTCTTGTATTTTCTATATTCTATTTCAAAGATTTTGGATCACCTTTACTATCATTATTCTGAATTCTCTTTCAGGTAGACTGCCTATTTCCTCTTCATTTGTTAGGTCTGGTGGGGTTTTATCTTGCTCCTTCATCTGCTGTGTGTTTTTCTGTCTTCTCATTTTGCTTATCTTACTGTGTTTTGGGTCTCCTTTTTGCAGGCTGCAGGTTCATAGTTCCTGTTGTTTTTTGGTGTCTCTCCCCAGTGGCTTAAGTTTGTTCAGTGGGTTGTGTAGGCTTCCTGGTGGGGGGGACTAGTGCCTGTGTTCTGGTGGATGAGGCTGGATCTTGTCTTCCTGGTGGGCAGGTCCACATCTGGTGGTGTGTTTTGGGGTGTCTGTGGGCTTATTATGATTTTAGGCAGCCTCTCTGCTAATGGGTGTGGTTGTGTTCCTGTCTTGCTAGTTGTTTGGCATAGGGTGTCCAGCACTATAGCTTGCTGGTCGTTGAGTGAAGCTGGTGTTGAGATGGAGATCTCTTGGAGATTTTCGCCGTTTGATATTATGTGGAGCTGGGAGGTCTCTTGTGGACCAGTGTCCTGAAGTTGGCTGCCCCACCTCAGAGGCACAGCACTGACTCCTGGCTGCAGCACCAAGGGCCTTTCATCCACACAGCTCAGAATAAAAGGGAGAAAAATTAGAAAGAAAGAGGATAAAATGAAATAAAATAAAGTAAGAAAAAAAAAAGTTATTAAAATAAAAAAATAATTATTAAGAAAAAAAAATTTTTAAAGAAAAAAAAAACATGGACTGATAGAACCCTAGGACAAAGGGTGAAAGCAAGCTATACAGACAAATCTCACACAGGAGCATACACATACACACTCACAAAAAGAGGAAAAGGGGATAAAATTATAAATCTTGCTCTCAAAGTCCACCTCCTCAATTTGGGATGATTCGTTGTCTATTCATTTATTCCACAGATGCAGGGTACATCAAGTTGATTGTGGAGCTTTAATCCACTGCTTCTGAGGTTGCTGGGAGAGATTTCCCTTTCTCTTCTTTGTTCTCACAGCTCGAGGGGCTCAGCTTTGGATTTGGCCCCGCCTCTGCGTGTAGGTCACCTGAGGGCATCTGTTCTTCGCTCAGACAGGATGGGGTTAAAGGAGCAGCTGATTCTGGGGCTCTGGCTCACTCAGGCTGGAGGGAGGGAGGGGTGCGGAGTGCGGGGTGAGCCTGCGGTGGCAGAGGATGGTGGGACGTTGCACCAGCCTGAGGGGTGCCGTGCGTTCTCCCAGGGAAGTTGTCCCTGGATCACGGGACCCTGGTGGTGGCAGGCTGCACAGTCTCCCCAGAAAGGAGGTGTGGAGAGTGACCTGTGCTCCCACACAGTCTTCTTGGTTGTGGCAGCAGCCTCATTAGCATCTCATGCCTGTCTCTGGGGTCTGCGCTGTTAGCCACGGCTTGCACCCATCTCTGGAGCGCCTTTAAGCAGCACTCTTAATCCCCTCTCTTTGCACACCAGGAAATAAAGAGGGAAGAAAATGTCTCTTGCCTCTTTGGCAGGTCCAGACTTTTCCCCGGACTCCCTCCTGGCTAGCCGTGGTGCAGTAACCCCCTGCAGGCTGTGTTCATGCCGCCAACCCCAGTTCTCTCCGTGCGCTCCAACCGGAGCCCGAGCCTCAGTTCCAGCCCTGCCCGCCCTGGTGGGTGAGCAGACAAGCCTCTTGGGCTAGTGAGTGCTGGTTGGCACGGATCCTCTGTGCGGAAATCTCTCTGCTTTGCCTTCCGCACCCCTGTGGCTGTGCTCACCTCCGCGGCTCTGAAGCCAACTGTCAAAAAGCAGTTCTAAGAGGGAAGTTTATAACAATACAATCCTACCTTAAGAAACAGGAAACATCTCGAATAAACAACCAAACCTTGCACCTAAAGCAATTAGAGAAACAAGAACAAAAAAACGCCAAAGTTAGCAGAAGGAAAGAAACCATAAAGATCAGATCAGAAATAAATGAAAAAGAAATGAAGGAAATGATAGCAAAGATCAATAAAACTAAAATCTGGTTCTTTGAGAAGATAAACAAAATTGATAAACCACTAGGCAGACTCATCACGAAAAAAAGGGAGAAGACTCAAATCAATAGAATTAGAAATGAAAAAGGAGAAGTAACAACTGACACTTCAGAAATATAAAAGATCATGAGCGATTACTACAAGCAACTCTATGCCAATAAAATGGACAACCTGGAAGAAATGGACAAATTCTTAGAAGTGCATAACCTTCCGAGACTGAAGCAGGAAGAAATAGAAAATATGAACAGACCAAACACAAGCACTGAAATTGAAACTGTGATTAAAAATCTTCCAACAAACAAAAGCCCAGGACCAGATGGCTTCTCAGGCGAATTCTATCAAACATTGAGAGAAGAGCTAACACCTATCCTTCTCAAATTCCTCGAAAATATAGTAGAGGAAGGAACACTCCCAAACTCATTCTACAATGCCACCATCACCCTGATACCAAAACCAGACAAAGATGTCACAAAGAAAGAAAAGTACAGGTCAATATCACTGATGAACATAGATGCAAAAATCCTCAACAAAATGCTAGAAAACAGAATCCAACAGCACATTAAAAGGATCATACACCATGATCAAGTGGGGTTTTTCCAGGAATGCAAGGATTCTTCAATATATGCAAATCAATCAATATGATACACCATACTAACAAACTGAAGGAGAAAAACCACATGATCATCTCAATAGATGCAGAGAAAGCTTTTGACAAAATTCAACACCCATTTATGATAAAAACCATGCAGAAAGTAGGCACAGAGGGAATTTCTTCAACATAATAAAGGCCATATACGACAAACCCACAGCCAACACCATCTTCAATGGTGAAAAACTGAAATCATTTCCACTAAGATCAGGAACAAGACAACGTTGCCCACTCTCACCACTCTTATTCAACATAGTTTTGGAAGTTCTAGCCACAACAATCAGAGAAGAAAAGGAAATAAAAGGAATCCCAATCAGAAAAGAAGTAAAGATGTCACTGTTTGCAGATGATATGATACTATACACAGAGAATCCTAAAGATGCTACCAGAAAACTACTAGAGCTAATCAATGAATATGGTAAAGTAGCAGGATACAAAATTAATGCACAGAAATCTCTGGCATTCCTATACACTAATGATGAAAAACGTGAAAGTGAAATTAAGAAAACACTCCCATTTACCATTGCAACAAAAAGAATAAAATATCTAGGAATAAACCTACCTAAGGAGACAAAAGACCTGTATGCAGAAAATTATAAGACACTGATGAAAGAAATTAAAGATGATCCAAATAGATGGAGAGATATACCATGTTCTTGGATTGGAAGAATCAACATTGTGAAAATGACTCTACTACCCAAAGCAATCTACCGATTCAATGCAATCCCTATCAAACTACAAATGGCATTTTTCACAGAACTAGAACAAAAAATTTCACAATTTGTATGGAAACACAAAAGACCCCATATAACCAAAGCAATCTTGAGAACGAAAAACAGAGCTGGAGGAATCAGGTTCCCTGACTTCAGGCTATACTACAAAGCTACAGTAATCAAGACAGTATGGTACTGGCACAAAAACACAAAGATAGATCAATGGAACAGGATAGAAAGCCCAGAGATAATCCCATGCACATATGGTCACCTTATCTTTGATAAAGGAGGCAAGAATGTACAGTGGAGAAAAGACAGCTTCTTCAATAAACGGTCCTGGGAAAACTGGACAGGTACATGTAAAAGTATGAGATTAGATCACTCCCTAACACCATACATAAAAATAAGCGCAAAATGGATTAAAGACCTAAATATAAGGCCAGAAACTATCAAACTCTTAGAGGAAAACATAAGCAGAACACTCTATGACATAAATCACAGCAAGATTCTTTTTGACCCACCTCCTAGAGAAATGGAAATAAAATAAACAAATGGGACCTAATGAAACTTCAAAGCTTTTGTACAGCAAAGGAAACCATAAACAAGACCAAAAGACAACCCTCAGAATGGGAGAAAATATTTGCAAATGAAGTAACTGACAAAGGATTAATCTCCCAAATTTATAAGCAGCTCATGCAACTAAATAACAAAAAAACAAACAACCCAATCCAAAAATGGGAAGAAGACCTACATAGACATTTCTCCAAAGATGATATACAGATTGCCAACAAACACATGAAAGAATGCTCAACATCATTAATCATTAGAGAAATGCAAATCAAAACTACAATGAGATATCATCTCACAGCAGTCAGAATGACCATCATCAAAAAATCTAGAAACAATAAATGCTGGAGAGAGTGTGGAGAAAAGGGAACACTCTTGCACTGCTGGTGGGAATGTGAATTGGTACAGCCACTATGGAGAACAGTATGGATGTTCCTTAAAAAACTACAAATAGAACTACCATATGGCCCAGCAATCCCAGTACTGGGCATATACCCTGAGAAAACCATAATTCAAAAACAGTCATCTACCAAAATGTTCATTGCAGCCCTATTTACAATTGCCAGGAGATGGAAACAACCTAAGTGTCCATCATCGGATGAATGGATAAAGAAGATGTGGCACATATATACAATGGAATATTACTCAGCCATAAAAAGAAACGAAATCGAGTTATTTGTAGTGAGGTGGATCAACCTAGAGTCTGTGTGGCACATATATACAATGGAATATTACTCAGCCATAAAAAGAAACGAAATTGAGTTATTTGTAGTGAGGTGGATGGACCTATAGTCTGTCATACAGAGTGAAGTAAGTCAGAAAGAGAAAGACAAATACCGTATGGTAACACATATATATATGAAATCTAATAAAAGAAAAATGTCATGAAGTACCTAGGGGTAAGACAGGAATAAAGACACAGACCCACTAGAGAATGGACTTGAGGATATGGGGAGGGGGAAGGTAAGCTGTGACAAAGTGAGAGAGTGGAAGGGACATATATACACTACGTAAAATAGATAGCTAGTGGGAAGCAGCCGCACAGCACAGCGAGATCAGTTCGGTGCTTTGTGGCCACCTGGATGGGTGGGATATGGAGGGTGGGAGGGAGGGAGATGCAAGAGGGAGGAGATATGGGAACATATGCATTAGTATAACTGATTCACTTTGTTATAAAGCAGAAACTAACACACCATTGTAAAGCAGTTATACTCCAATAAAGATGTAAAAAACAAACAAACAAAAAAACGAATACAAAAAAAAAAGAAAGACAGTCATTCCACAGAACCCTGAAAAAGCATAAGATTTAGAAGCACAAGTATCATGGAAGATGCAATGAGGAGACAAGCTGGAAATGAAGGGAACATTAGTCAAAACTCTATGAATCAGAGTAGTTAGGTCTCTTCCTTCCTCCCATACAGCTGGGCAAGGTTTCCACCCCCCAGTGGAGGAAGAACAAAGACTGCTCTGGAGGAATGAATCTAGGAGGGGCATGCGTATGGAGGAAACTGAAGGTGGGAAAATGTCACTCAACAGTGGGAATCCCAGCTCCCTTACTGGTCTAGTTCCCCTAATGTTAGAAACCTAAACAGACAAAAGACTAGAATATTCTTTTCTGGATAACCTGCAGAGCTTCTGAGAAAAAAACCAATAAATTCTTCCACAAAACGAGCAGGGAAGATGTCTACCTCGGTGAACAGACGTGCTACCATCTGATCACCTTGGAGTGAATCCTAAGAGTTGATAAATGAACTTCATCCCTAAGCCTCCAACATATATCATCATCATCATCATTATCATCATCAAACTTACAATAAATCTCTTTGCTCTTTCATTTGTAAATATGAGTGGACATCCAAGATGACCAGATATTTGAATGAAGCCTCCAGCATGAAAGAGAGGGACTCAAAACAAATGAGAAAAGGAATTTCTAAGGACACAGACTAATAGACTTTATATTGTAAAGAAACAGATAAACAAACAAACAAAAAAACAGGAAGGAAACTAGTAAAAAAGCAAAAAGGAAAATTTTGGAGTCCTAAAAACATAAAGTTTATAGATTGAAAGGGCCACCAATTACCCAGCAAAATGAATGAATAAAAGGAAATCATCATCAGAGGTCAAAACTCTAGAGATAAAGAGGTGTTCCTAAGAGGTTACAGAGGTTATTTACAAACAGGTCATACACCGGAAGTCAAATGACATTTTATTTCTTAAAAGTAACATTGATGCTAAAAGATAATGCTTCCAAAATTCTTAGTTAAAACAAAATTCCATACCTAGCTAATATATCAATCAATCATGAACATAATATAATGACATTTTCTGACATGCAAGGATTCAAAGCTTTACCCTCTAAATAACTCTTTAATATGTAATGAAGACATATCTTGAGAACAAGAGGCCGTATACTAAAATGATTAAGGCACAGATCCTGGAATCAGAATCCTGGGTTTGAATATTGACTCTTCCACTTTCTAGCTGTGTGCCATTAAGAAAACTAACTGCTACATACCTCAATTTCCTCATCTGTAAATGGAGATAATAATAATACCTTACTCATGAGCATTCAGTGAGTCCTTGCATGTAAACAGTGACTGGCACAAAATAAATGCTACATAGTAACATTATTATCTTTATAATATCATGGAAGATATGGACTTAGTACACAGGATATAGGAAGTTTATCTATCTATATATCTATCATCTATCTATCTATATTATATATATATATATATATATATATATTTTTTTTTTTTTTTTTTTTTTTTTTTTTTTTTTTTTTTACACAGGGTCAGAAATGGTAAGTCCAGATAACAGCTGCACATCAAATCTACAGAGTAATCCATATTAGGGCATGAGATTGGAGGGCTCAGGAATGAGGTGTCCAGGTAAAACTGGACCTGATGCACTGTTTGGAAATGTGAGCATTTAGAAAAAATATCATAAGCAAGTGACAAATCTTTGTATTTGGAACACAGTAGCCATAAGCATAAAGAAAACAAAAACTTTAAAAAATGCAACCTTTAACTTTAGTAAAACAAAAAAAACTTTATGAAATATAATCATATCATTACTTGGCTTAGTAGTAAAAAATAGTTACCTAGTCATAGGAATGTAAATAGCAGCTAAACGATTTAACCAAAAATGGTAATATAATTATAATGAGAGAACAAGGGGTGGAGATGGGAGTCAGTAGGAGTCAGTGAGTAAGTAGTCCTCAAGTATACTATACCAAAAAAGTCAAAAGATGGTGACTAAAACCGACAAATCAGTAAGTATCAATATAAGGTTATTATTTAGAGATAAGGAGGTAAATACCATAAAATGTAGCTTAAAAGAAGTTAAGAGTGGTTTTTCTCTACAAAAAGGGACAGGATGGGGACAGGAGACTTCCACTTTTCAGTATAAGCTTTTGTACTATATAATTTTTAGCTATTACTTTGTTTACAAAATTATCATAAAACAATAAAGTAAAAATTGAAAACAATAACTGAAGAGAAAAATGGCATATAAAAATGCATACATTCATTCAAACATTATTGAACCCCTACCACAGGCCAGACATTTTAGATCCCGAGTGTGTTAAAATGCATAAAATGATCCTAGGCTTAAAAAGCTCACACACTAGCAAGGAGATTCAACAGAAAATCCTTAACAGGAGACCGTTTCATAAATGTGATGATAGGAAATGAATAAAGTATTCCAGAGAATAGGTGACAAGTCCATCTGCTCTTCCCAGGCAGGTGAATTTTTTAAAACAATGTTTTGAATAGATAATACACACACCTTACAAAAGTCGAAATATCTAAAATGACATAAATGGTAAAATTTAAATCTCCCTCTCATCCCTGGTCTCCAACAAATTTTCACCTCCCAAGGGCTAATGATTGTTACCAATTACTGTGTATTTTTCCAAAGATAACTATGCATTCTGAGCATATATATAAATATACATTCATACATAAGCATTAAAAATATTCTTGAATACAAATGGCTGCACATAATACAGATTTCTTCATGGTAGTTTTCATTTAAAATACTGTGAAGATCATTCCACATTGGACCTATAGAGCTGTCTTAGTATTTTTTTAATGCTTGCAGAGTATTTCATTGTAACATAAACTATTTAAACAGACACCCTCCTGATAGATATCTAAGTCGTTTCCAATGTTTTACTACTGCAAACAATGCTGAAACATCTTAGTATCAATACATATATCACTTTGCAAATGTACAAGCATATCAGTAGGATACATTCCTAGAAGTGGACTTCCTAGGTAAAAGCAAGTCTCAAAGTGAGTTCATACTGAGAGTGACAGTTAACCTAATGTCAGATTTTAATTGGATAACTTAAGTGAACACCTGCAACAAACCTACATGGACTTCAATAAAATGAGTTTGATCTTGAATCTAGTTGAATCAATAGGTAGGAACATTTTGTAAAGCACATCTTTAAAGATAAATGAAACCCATCTCTATTTCACTAACCAAGGTTTTGATATTGAGATTGACCTTCAACTTGCCCACAGGATTTAATCTCTCAGTTATAACCCAGGTTAAATACCAATATGATTATTTGTCAGACCTAAACATGGTCTTTCCTATTACTACATATAGAAATATTTGTCAGCAAAACCAAAATGTAGTAGGGCACTTCCCTTTCACATTGCTTTACTTCTTGTTGCCCTCTCTATATAGCTGTGTTTGAATGATTATCCCATCTCCTTCACTATTCAGGTGACAACCAAGACTCCAAGCCCCCAGGGCTAATCTCAGAACAATGCCACAAAATTAAAACCTGGATCTACTTCTCACTTAAAATGTAAGTTGCTAAATATAATGAGTTCACAACTGAAAGTTTCAAATCAAATGATATACTTAAGCAGGTCTCTGCATAAAGGATGCCTTATCTGGTTACAAAAGATTTACTTTTGTAGCAGTTTGTTTCTTAATTTTTCAAACTCAATGCTTCTGCCATTCTGTACATTTTAGGAACAGGCAGTTAATTCTGTAAGCACCACTGACTGCATCCAAGTTGCCCTGACTGGTTTCTGAACCATTTGGTAAGTAGAGTGTGGTCTAAGAATTAAATAAAGCATTTATTCTCTTCATTGTCTAATTAAATACCATTTTTCTTATGACCTAATATTTCCTTGCCTACAAAACTGAGTAAGAGATTTAAGATGATGAAGAAGCATATAAACTATGTTAAATTGTACATGATAGAATTGGAAATGGCTATATTATTGAGTTTTCACCCAAGTGGATTTCTTTAAAGTCCTCAAATAATTAAAGCAGATTCTTAAAAAGAAAATAATTAAACAATCTAGACCATAATTGCTATATAGTAAAATAACATGAATCTCATTCCAGGATAGGCAGGCCGTGTCACTCTCTTTCTGAGAGATGACATTGCAATGGCCTAAAGCTCTGCCTTTTAAGAAGCAGTGAAGGTTTGGAGGTTATAATTTTGTCAGAAAAGCACCACATTATTAGAGAGTTGATGATCTTTAGCTTGGTACCAATTTCTCAATACTCAGGAGATTCATTAGCTGACCAAAGAAGGAAAAACTGTTCATTGCAGATACTAATGTATTCATAAGTTAAATCTCTATGATTAAGAGATAATTGGTTTATTAAGTATAAAGAACAGAATAATTTTTTTGTTTTCCTTTAAGAACATATGTGTTTAGAAAAAACTCATGATTGACCCAAATATCAGCATCAAGATTGTGGATAATCCAAAAAAATAAATGAAACTATAAGCCTCTTCTATCTCCTTAACAATTTGTATGCTATTTTATGCCAAATATTTATTTTTAAATGTTTTACTCTCTAAAGCATTTTCTATTGTCTAAAAATATCTGTACATGAAGGAAAATATTCCGGATGGCTGGAGAAAATCTGCCTAGTATTAAAAATTAGCATCTAAAGTAGCCATAAAGTGGAAAATGCATTGGCGGGTAATTGAAGATTAACAATATTGCAACAGAATAAAAGAGGAACTTTGACATCTTGGGTCTTTAATGAATCAATTTAGAGACACTGGGGTTTCTACAGCACAAAACAAAGTAATGACTTACTCCCTCATACAAAGCACAATAAATGTGTGATAGTAAATTTATCATCCTTTCTTGGTGCCAGTTGTGAGCAATACAATGACGGAACTGGTAGTAGATCCATTCCATATTCAGCTTTCCTTAGTAGGGAGAAGGGCATAGAATGAAAGAGTCCGCAGAAGTAAACTTGTCAACTACTACTGTACAATAATTTGGATGTCACCTTCAGTGGAAACTTGGAGCAAAATGTCCCTTCTTCTTTGTTAATTTCAAACAAATCTGTAAAGTTTTAGAAGTACATGAGTATGAGTATCCTCCACTATCATGGGAATTCTGTACATCAGGATGACATTGTCTCTTGTGTTTGGACCTCTCTAAGTATCTCTTTGGCCAATAAGGCATAACACTCAAGAGATTCCTGGGAAGATCATATTCTTAATTGCTACAGCTTGACAGTTGGAATTAATGACATTTTCCCATGTGGTTATATGGGTGTGTAATGATTCATAACACACAAATATATCCACAAAAGATCATGCCATTTCTGCAATCCTCTGAAACTTTCTCTTTATCTCTCTTTGCCTCCTGGTTAATCTGCTGCGAATAAAATATACTGTTTTGTGGGCTCATTCTCTGCCAAGAATTATGTAAGCCTAATACATTATCTCATTTTAATCCTCCCCACTTTGGGAGAGTATGCAGAAACAAGTTAACTAGGCATCTTGAGTTTTATTCTTTGAAAGGCCTACATACAAATTTCACACTTGACTGGCATCTAGGAACTTGGATTTCAGGAGGGTTCCCACCATTTCTAGAACTGATAAGAGTAGCTCCCTGTGCCTAAATTGTTTGTATAAACAATACGGTTTATGTTGAACACCTGCTTTCCTTCTGGGTGTCTAGAGCTTGATACATGCCAGGCAGAGGACACTTACATGATCAGCCTCTAATCAAAACCCTAGGTACTGAGTCTCTTATATACTTCCCCGATTGGCAACATCTCACATGTGTTGTCATGACTCGCTGAGAGAATTAAGCATGTCCTGTGTGACTCCAGTAGGAGAGGACTATTGGAAGCTTGTGCCTGGTTTTCCTAGACTTTGCTCTATGTGCCTTTTCCTGTTATGATTTTTAGTTTGTATCCTTTCACTGTAGTAAATCATAGCTGTGAGTATCACCATATCCTGAGTCCTGTGATTCTTCCTAGTGAGGCATTGAACCTGGGGTTAGTTTCAGGGAACCTGACACAGAGAATAAGTATTATTATTATCCACATTACACAGAGGAGAAAACTAAAGTACAGAAAGATTAAGGAAATCTCAAAGTTCTCATCAAGGCTTTTAGTAAAGGTCAAAAATTATTTTGCAGGACATAACAATGCATAATACCTCAATATTCCACTGATTCTGACATGGATACAAAATGTAGTTTCTATAGATTTTCCTATTTAACCAGTATTCAGTGACAATGTTCTTTTCATTTCCTACTACAAAAATTTAATTAATTCATTAAACATATGCATATGTATACAAATGTACTACTAGACACTAGACCAGGAATCAGCAAACTACAAACCACAAGACAAATTTATCCTGCCACCTGTTTTTGTGCATCCTGCATACTAAGAATGGCTTTGCATTTTTAAATAGTTTAAAAAGACAAAATAATAATATTTTGTGATATTAAAATTTTTGAGAAATTCAAATTCGGGTGTCCATTTATGATGTTTTAATACAACACATCCACGCCCATTTGATTACATATTTTTATGGCTGCTTTTGTGCTACATGGCAGAGTTGAGTAGTTGCATTAGAGATCATATGGCCCTCAAAGCCCTTTACAGAAGAAGTTTGAGATCCCTCCTCTAGACCCGTCATGTTCAAGGCCTCCCTCTCCTAGTCAAACTTATGCCACTTGTACTGTTCTCATCTCCCACATATCACTTCTCTATACCTGTCATCCTGAGAAAACTCCCTTTTCTAAAAGCCAGAGCCCATGTTTTATATTTCTGGTCCTGTGAACTTGGAGAAAAATCACTTTTTTTCTCTGGGATTCAATTTCCTCATCTGAAAAACGAGAATAATATTATTATCCTTACAGTAAAATTATGAAAATTAAATGAAATAATATAGATTAAAATATCATTTAGTTCAAAGTAAGAATTCAAGAAATGGTACTTGTTACTGGTATTAGCTGGAGTTTCTATAATAGGCAATAATCCTTTTATCTCAGTACAGTACAGCGCTTGTTATAGCTGATTAATAAAAAAACAACATACTTCATTAGCATGGCATTATAGAAAGTAACAAGGATGCACTGGGTAGTAGAGAGAATTTGGGCCAGTTATCTACTCTGAATTTCGGCATCCTTGTTGCTAAATACACCTGTGACATTACCCGATTCTTTCTGAAGCACACGTCAAAGAATCAGGTACATCTTTTCTCAGATCCTTGGCCTGAAATAGTACTCAGGATCAAGATGTCTCTTCCATGATCCCTAAGATCCAGCCTCCTTGTACCACAGCAACTTCCACATTCTGGATTTCTCAGCATTGCCGCTTGCTCAAAAAAAACTCATGTAGGTATTAGAAGTCATTTTGAAGAGGCTGTCCTATATCTCAGTGCAGTTTCCTAATTATCCACTACAGACTATCCCTTGCTTTTATCAGATTGTAACTGACCTAATTTATAAAGAGTCCAGCGAAAAGAGTCTCATTAAAAGCCTTCATCTCTTTAGCAGTCTCTCTTTTCTCCCCCAAATGATCTAGGACAAAATGGCCCAATACAACCAGCTGGGTAAATTACAAAGTCACTTGAGAACCTTCTGAAGGGAGCTTGCAAGGAGTGGGGTCTCTAAGGACTGGTGACAGACATGCACTGGCTAGAAGTGGGGTTGGGTGTAGTTGCAGGATTAACAGCACTTTAAGAAATGTCTGGCAAAATATAGCACTGGGTCACTACTACTCCACTTTCCCTTACAGAAAAGTTTTAAGAATCCCCGGCCACTGCACTTTGGATTGATAATACCTGTGATTCAGAAGACATTTTATTTTGACCCTTGTGCTTCATGCAAAACAGGTACAATAAAACAATTCTCAATAACAGCATCATTCAATCAATATTTATCAAGTCTGCTGTGTGCAAAACATTGTAACCATGGAAGCTGAATCAGTTAGGTATTCCCATAACAATACTGCATAACAAATGACTTCAAAATCTCAGTGGCACACAACAATGAGCATTTACTTCTTCACAAATTTCAAGTGGCTGAGAAGGCTTGACTTCAGACAGCAATGGCTTGTGTTGTTCTACTCCGCATATCTCTTGGCTTCCTCTTGGGGCTGGCAGGCTACCCAGAGAAAGCTACTATCACAACAATGGCAGAAATGAAAGAGGGAGACCTCTTTAAGACTCAGAACTGGCATACTGTAACTTCTGTCCCTATTCTCAGCAAGTCATATGGCCAATTCTGATATCAAGAGGTAGGGAAATATCCTCTGCTCATAATGAGGCTACGCCAAGTGGATACAGGAGGGATGAAGGTATTTCAACATTTTAAGCTGCTATATAGTCATAAGATAAAACAGTCTCCAGGATCCTGGGAAGCATCTAGTCTGACCCTGAAATTTCAAAGACAAGAACTCTGAACATCAGAAAAGTTAAATTACAGCTAGCCCAAGGAAACAATTTTTTTGTACCATGGTGAATCATACATACCACTATCTGCCCTCTAAAGGAATGAGAGCTTAGAAAGATTGATTGAAATCACCCATCATAAACAATACTTGGCTGTTAGGCTTTGTTGGCAGGTTAGGTAGCTGAGACAAACCCAGAAGGCAATTGGGGGAAGTTTAAATAGAAAACAAGAAAAGAAAGCTGAGACAGGGGCATTATCCTGGTGTCCAATTGGACAGCAGGATGGATCATAGGAACTATGATTCAAGGCATAACTTAAGTCCTTTGGAGGATTATGGGGAAAGATAAAAGCTCAAGTCCTATAGACACTTGAGCAGAGAGTATTTGAGGGGAGAGAACTTCCTCCCTCACTTCTGATGTTTCTGGCTTATCTCCACATACTTCTGCAGTCCTCCCCGTGAAGGGCGCAGGAAGGACTATCACATTTAGCTTGCCCATCTCTCAGTAGACACCCTGCCCTACCAGAGAATGTGTTATGTTTTCCTCTCTGCCAGGTGGTGGCAGTTAGAGTCCCTGAGGTTTAGCCAGTTTAATTCTGGGATTTTCTATTAAGAAGCTCATTTGTACCTCATATAAAAAATTGGAGTAAGACCACCAATTGGATTGAGAAGCTAATCCAAAGCCACTCTTACATTAAAAATTTAGTACACAAGAAAATGAAGCTAAATTAATACTAAGTAACTAAGCCATTGCTCAGAGTCAGCCTTTTATGAAGTGCCTGGAGCTGGGGACCCTATAAAGGGAAACCTGAGAGGTCCCAGCTCCGAAGATCAAGGAATGCAGTGATATGGGATTCCCCAGACTTATTGCTACTCCAATATGAAGTCTTACTTGGCAGTTCTTCTCACCATGTGATATTTTACATATACCTTATCATTGTTCACTAGGCATAGGTGAAAAGATGGCTCCAGCTGAAACTCTCATCCTCCTAGAGCTCTTATTCACTGCTCTACCTCATCTCCAAATATGTTGTTTTGTGTCAAACAACTAATGATTCCTTGACTGTGCCATATTACTTGACAATGTGATGCTTTTTGCATGTATTGACCCTTCTGCATGGAATTGCCCTGAACTTCCTTTCCCAATAAGAAAACTAATTCTTTGAGACTCAATTTCAGCATTACCTCTATGGTAAATCTTCCCTGTCTACTACCCTCACTACTTATACATTTCAGAGAAGCTAAGCATATCTCTACTTTGGTTTTGTTCATACTGTATTATTATTATTTTAAATATTTGTGCTTTCTCCAGGAAACTATGAACTACTTAAGGATAGAGACTATCTTATTTTTTGTGGGCACAGAACCTAGCAGTGTCTAGTAAATTCTATAAGGTAAATGGTCATTGAACGAGTATAAGGAGGGAGGACATACTGATTGCTTATGACTAATACTCAAAAACAGTAGCTTCTTCATTTCAGGAGAAGGAAGTCTTTTCCATTTTGGTTTTGCTTTCTTTGAAGTTTCTAATGAAGACAGTTCTTCCTATTTTAGTTTGCAGAGGTCTATTTTTCTCTCTGGTATCAAGTATGAAAGGCAAGTGGAAATGGGAGATAAAGCCAAATGGGTCAAAATCCAAGTAGACTTTGGATAGAGACATGGACCCAGAGCACAAGTGGGAGTGAAGGAAAATAACCAGGATACAAGATAAATGTCCTTTTACCTGAATTGGAATATGAGAGACCTGGTGGTGGCTGGGTGGTTTGGGTGGCCTAGAAAAGGCAAGGATTCAGGGAAGATAATTTGCTGAAATGCTGCAGTAGTTAGAAATGGTAATCCCTCAAAAGTCTGAGGATAATGTTATGTCATAATTCTAGTTATTACTTTAAAATATCTCAGAAATATCTCAGAAATAACTAAGAAATAACTAAATTTAAATTTAAATCTCAGAAATAACTAAATTTCCTTGTCAATTGCATTATTATGAACTTTCATCAAATCTTTAACCATGGTCATTTTTAAATCTTTTGTCATTTACAGAGAGTTCTGGGTGTACTGTGATGCTTTTGCAAAAATGTTCCTATAAAAGGGTTTCATCTTCAAGGAATTCATGGAAAAGACTCTGACAAGTACAGGTTTCTGGTAAGTGACTATACGGCTGAACTGAATGAATAAGCATTTTCAGAACTCTAATGGAAAACTGATGAATTCATAAAGGCGCTAACAAAAGATCAAGATGAAAAAATAATTAATTACATGGGACTGAGTGAACTGATGAGGATGATTATAATTTTTGTGACTTTCTGTTTGACTTTTTTTAAAAAAGTAAAAAAAAAATCATTCCAATATGCATCAGGTGCAGACAAATACTGGTTGATTCCACTTATACGAGGTACCTAGAATAGTCAAATTTATAGAGTCAAAAAGCACAGTGGTAGATGCCAAGGGGTGGGAGGGGGTGGGGTGGGGAAGAGGAATGGGGAGTTAGTGTTTAAAAGGGACAGAGTTTCAGTTTGGGAAGGTGAAAAATTCAGGTGATGGATGATGGTGAGAATTGCACAACAATGTGAATGTACCTAATGCCACTGAACTGTACAGTTAAATATGGTTAACTAGTATGTTTTATATTATGTGACTTTTACCACAATAAAAAAATTAAAAAAAAAAAAGAAGTGGCCAAAGCAGGCAGCTTTTATACTTTTTAGACAAAGAAACAATAAATTTGAGAGGAACTGACAGGACAAAGAAATTGAGGTTTGGGTGCTTAATTAGGTGCTTTATTAGTAAAGAATTTAAGCAAAGTTTGGGCTTGGGTAATAAATTAGTGAAGAATCAACAAGGTTTGTTTGTAACAAGGATGTCTTTATACCTCCTAGTACAGGGAGGGCAGCTTTCACATGGGAGAAATATATGCCACTGAGGCATATTTTGGGGGCAGCTGCCCTGAGCCCTAACAGTAAAATCTATCAACTACTTACACAGCGTCTAGTACATAATAGAGGCTCAATAAATGTTAGTTGTTATTACTAAAAAAACCCAAACAACAAAAGACCACACCATTGAGAAATTATCTTAGGATGACTTGCATATATCATGGCTAAAGATAATATTTAATAATAGTGACAAACTGATTATTATTATATCCCCTTTCCATGTGGCCATGTCAGTTATTGGTATTTACTTATTTTGAATGAGATCACTGGCTATTATTAAGGCCATTTGTACCACCAGTCAATGATGTTTTGTTCTGGTTTTTGGCAGGTGCACAAAGCCTTATATTTGCATTTTATACTCAACATCTAGACTAAGTATTTCCTCACGCTAATCCAGACTTGTGCTTAGGGACTGACACAGATAGATAATAAGCATCCATAACTAATAATAATTCATGAATTTCCAAAAAATAGTTCTGCTATGAATATCATCCAATGTTTGGTCCATTACCAGAACATAATCACATACAGTTAATATCTAGATTAAGAAATCTGAATTCAAATAACTATAATATTTTACTTATCTAGAAGTCACTACTCCTATGAACTTAATTATCTAAAACACCATCAGTAACACTTTCAATTATATACCCTGAAAGTACATAAAATAAAAGAACATTTCAGTGATAAAATAAATATAAAATTTATATACTAAAGCTGATGAACTTTATTTAATTAAATGTCCCTCAGATTCTATTTACTTCTATTCTAAACACAACTGTAATCAAATTAGCGAAATCCCTCTTCAGCTAAGAGAAAATAAACAGCAAAGTAGAAAGAGGTATAACTAGGGAGGGAAAGTTTCTTGAAAATAGGCATAATGAAAAGGCAGCAAGAGAGATCAAACTACAAGAATAAGATTCCTCAAAAAATTAAACATAGAACTAACCATATAAATTAGCAATTCCACTTCTGTGAATAGACTCAAAAGAAGTAAAAGCAGGGACATGAACAGATATTTGTGCAACAATATTCATAGCAAATTATTTACAATAGCCAAAGGTGGAAGCAACACATGTATCCATCAGCAAATGAATGGATAAACAAAATGTGATATATACATCCAAAGCAATACAATTCAGCCTTAAAAAGGAAAGAAATTCTGACATGTACTACAACACAGATGAACCTTAAAAACATCATGCTAACTGAAATAAGCCACTCAAAAGAGGAAAAATATTATACGAGTCCACCTATATGAAATACCTAGAGTGGTCAAATTCATAGAGACAGTAAGATGAATGGTGGTTGCCAGGGAATGGGAGGAGGGAGGAAGGGAGAGTTAGTGTTTAATGGGTTTCACTAGAGGAAGATAGAAAAGTTCTGGAGATGAATGGTGGTGATAGTTTTCAGAACAATGTGAATATACTTAATGCAACAGACTATATATTTAAAAATGGTAAAAATGGTAAATTTTATGTTGTATGTATTTTACCACATTAAAAAAAACTAATAACAAAACACAAAAACTTAGAAACATAGATATCTGGTCCAGCAAGTATATGTACAAACAGCTGTGAACATACCAATGCTTTCCCAAATATCTCTTCATGATATATAGCTTAATAATTCATGCTACTAATAATTATAATCCTGTATCATAAAATGGTTAAATTATATTGGTCCTTAATACTCTGAAAAAGGAGAGAGAGAGGGAGGGAGCAAGAGAGAAAATATGGTCCTTAAAAAATTATGCAAAATACTTGAAATTAATCATGGTATTATCCTTATTTTTTATTTTTTGTAACATCTTTATTGGAGTATAATCGCTTTACAATTGTGTGTTAGTTTCTGCTTTATAACAAAGTGAATCAGTTATGCATATACATATATCTCCTCCCTCTTGCATCTCCCTCCAACCCTCTGTATCCCACCCCTCTAGGTGGTCACAAAGCACAGACGTGATCTCCCTGTGCTATATGGCTGCTTCCCACTAGCTCTCTATTTCACATTTGGTGGTATATATAAGTCTGTGACACTCTCTCACTTCGTTCCACCTTACCCTTCCCCCTTCCCGTGTCCTCAAGTTCATACTCTACGTCTGTGCCTTTATTCCTGTTCTGCCCCTAGGTTCTTCACAACCATTTTTTGTTTTTTATAGATTCCATATGTATGTGTTAGCATACACTATTTGTTTTCCTCTTTCTGACTTACTTCACTCTGTATGACAAACTCTAGGTCCATCCACCTCACTACAAATAACTCAATTTCATTTCTTTTTATGGCTGAATAAAATTCCATTGTATATATGTGTCACATCGCCTTTATCCATTCATCTGTCGATGGATACTTAGGTTGCTTCCATGACCTGGCTATTGTAAATAGAGCTGCAATGAACATTGTGGTGCATGACTCTTTTTGAATTATGATTTCTCAGGGTATATGCCCAGTAGTGGGATTGCTGGGTCATATGTTAGTTCTATTTTTAGTTTTTTAAGGAACCTCCATACTGTTCTCCATAGTGGCTGTATCAATTTACATTCCCACTAACAGTGTAAGAGGGCTCCCTTTTCTCCACACCCTCTCCAGCATCTATTGTTTGTAGATATTTTGATGATGGCCATTCAGACTGGTGTGAGGTGATACCTCATTGTAGTTTTGATTTGCATTTCACTAATGATTAATGATGTTGAGCATTCTTTCATGTGTTTGTTGGCAATCTGTATATCTTCTTTGGAGAAATGCCTATTTAGGTTTTCTGCTCATTTTTGGATTGGATTGTCTGCTTTTTTGATACTGAGCTACATGAGCTGCTTGTGTATTTTGGAGATTAATCCTTTGTCAGTTGCTTCATTTGCAAATATTTTCTCCCATTCTGAGGGTTGTCTTTTCGTCTTGTTTATGGTTTCCTTTGCTGTACAAAAGCTTTGAAGTTTCATTAGGTCCCATTTGTTTATTTTTGTTTTTGTTTCCATTTCTGTAGGAGGTGGGTCAAAAAGGATCTTGTTGTAATTTGTGCCATAAAGTATTCTCCCTATAATTTCCTCTAAGAGTTTTATAGTGTCTGGCCTTGCATTTAGGCCTTTAATTGACTTAGAGGTTTTTTTTGTGTATGCTGTTAGGGAGTGTTCTAATTTCATTCTTTTACATGTAGCTGTCCAGTTTTCCCAGAACCAATTATTGAAGAGGCAGTCTTTTCTCTATTGTATATTCTTGTCTCCTTTATCAAAAATAAGGTGACAATATGTGCGTGGGTTTATCTCTGGGCTTTCTATCCTGTTCCATTGATTTATATTTCTGTTTTTGTGCCAGTAACATACTGTCTTGATTACTATAGGTTTGTAGTATAGCCTGAAGTCAGGGAGCCTGATTCTTCCAGCTCCGTTTTTCGTTCTCAAGATTGCTTTGGCTATTCGGGGTCTCTTGTGTTTCCATACAAATTGTGAAATTTTTTGTTCTAGTTGTGTGAAAAATTCCAGTGGTAGTTTGATAGGGATTGCATTGAACCTGTACATTGCTTTGGGTAGTAGAGTCATTTTCACAATGTTGATTCTTCCAATCTAAGAACATGGTGTATCTCTCCATCTGTTTGTATCGTCTTTAATTTCTTTCATCAGTGTCTTATAGTTTTCTGCATACAGGCCTTTTGTCTCCTTAGGTAGGTTGATTCCTAGGTATTTTATTCTTTTTCTTATAATGGCAATTGGGAGTGTTTCCTTAATTTCTCCTTCAGATTTTTCATCATTAGTGTATAGGAATGCCAGATATTTCTGTGCATTATTTTTTTATCATGCTACTTTACCAAATTCATTGATTAGCTGTAGTAGTTTTCTGGTAGCATCTCTAGGATTCTCTATGTATAGTATCATGTCATCTGCAAACAGTGACAGCTTTACTTCTTCTTTTCTGATTTGGATTCCCTTTGTTTCTTTTTGTTCTCTGATTGCTGTGGCTAAAACTTCCAAAACTATGTTGAATAAGAGTGGTGAGAGTGGGCAACCTTGTCTTGTTCCTGATCTTACTGGAAATGCTTTCAATTTTTCACCATTGAGGACAATGTTGGCTGTGGGTTTGTCATATCTGGCCTTTATTATGTTGAGGTAAGTTACCTCTATGCCTACTTTCTGCAGGGTTTTTATCATAAATGGGTGTTGAATTTTGTCAAAAGCTTTTTCTGCATCTATTGAGAAGATCATATGGTTTTTATCCTTCAATTTTTTAATATGGTGTATCACATTGATTGGTTTGCGTATATAGAAGAATCCTTGCATTCCTGGAATAAACCCCACTGGATCATGGTGTATGATCCTTTTAATGTGCTGTTGGATTCTGTTTGCTAGCATTTTGTTGAGGATTTTTGCATCTATGTTCATCAGTGTCATTGGCCTGTAGTTTTCTCTCTTTGTAACATCTTTGTCTGGTTTTGGTATCAGGGTGATGGTGGCCTCGTAGAATGAGTTGGGGAGTGTTCCTCCCTCTGCTATATTTTGCAAGAGTTTGCAAAGGATACATGTCAGCTCTTCTCTAAATGTCTGATAGAATTCGCCTGTGAAGGCATCTTGTCCTGCGCTTTTGTTTGTTGGAAGATTTTTAATCACAGTCTCAATTTCAGTGCTTGTGATTGGTCTGTTTATGTTTTCTGTTTCTTCCTGGTTCCGTCTTGGAAGGTTGTGCTTTTCTAAGAATTTGACCATTTCTTTCAGGTTATCCATTTTATTGGAATAGAGTTGTTTGTAGTAATCTCTCATGATCCTTTGTATTTCTGTAGTGTCGGCTGTTACTTCTTTTTTGTTTCTAATTTTATTGATTTGAGTCTTCTCCCTTTTTTTCTTGATGATTCTGGCTAATGGTTTATCAATTTTGTTTATCTTCTCAAAGAACCAGCATTTAGTTTAATTGACCTTTGCTATCATTTCCTTCATTTCTTTTTCATTTATTTCTGATCTGATCTTTATGATTTCTTTCCTTCTGCCAACTGTTTTTTGTTCTTCTCTCTCTAATTGCTTTAGGTGTAAGGTTAGGTTGTTTATTTGATATGTTTCTTGTTTCTTAAGGTAGGATTGTATTGCTCTAAAATTCCCTCTTAGAACTGCTTTTGCTGCATCCCATGGGGTTTGGGCCATCATGTTCTCATTGTCATTTTTTTCTTGGTATTTTTTGATTTCCTCTTTTATTTCATCAGTCATCTCTTCGTTATTAAGTAGTGTATTTTTTAGCCTCTATGTGTTTGTATTTTTTATAGATATTTTCCCTGTAATTGATATCTAGTCTCATAGCGTTGTGGTTGGAAAAGCTACTTGATATGATTTCAATTTTCTTAAGTTTACCAAGGCTTGATTTGTGACCCAAGATAAGACCTATCCTGGAGAATGTTCCATGAGCACTTGAGAAGAAAGTGTATTCCATTGTTTTTGGATGGGATGTCCTATAAATATCAATTAAATCCATCTTTTTTTATGTGTCATTTAAAGCTTGTGTTTCCTTATTTATTTTCATTTTGGATGATCTGTCCATTGGTGAAAGTGGGGTGTTAAAGTCCCTTACTCTGATTGTGTTACTGTCGATTTCCAATTTTATGGTTGTTAGCATTTGCCTTATGTACTGAGGTGCTTCTAGGTTGGCTGCATAAATATTTACAATTGTTATATCTTCTTCTTGGATCGATCCCTTGATCATTATGTAGTGGCCTTCATTGTCTCTTCTAATAGTCTTTATTTTAAAGTCTATTTTGTCTGATATGAGAATTGCTACTCCAGCTTTCTTTCGATTTCCATTTGCATGGAATATCTTTTTCCATTCCCTCAATTTCAGTCTGTATGTGTCCCTAGGTCTGAAGTATGTCTTTTATAGGCAGCATATATATGGGTCTTGTTTTTGTATCCATTCAGCCAGTCTATGTCTTTTGCTGGGAGCATTTAATCCATTTACATTTAAGGTAATTATCGATATGTATGTTCCTATTACCACTTTCTTAATTGTTTTGGGTTTGTTATTGTAGGCCTTTCCCTTCTCTTGTGTTTCCTGCCTAGAAAAGTTCCTTTCGCATTTGTTGTAAAGCTGGTTTGGAGATGCTGAAATCTCTTAGCTTTTGCTTGTCTGTAAAGTTTTTAATTTCTCCATTGAATCTGAATGACATCCTTGCTGGGTAGAGTAATCTTGCTTGTAGGTTTTTCCCTTTCATCACTTTAAATATGTCCTGCCACTCCCTTCTGGCTTGCAGAGTTTCTGCTGAAACATCAGTTGTTAACCTTATGGGGATACCCTTGTATGTTATTTGTTGTTTTTCCCTTGCTTTTTTAAAATATTTTTTCTTTGTATTAAATATTTGATAGATTGATTAATATGTGTCTTGGCATGTTTCTCCTTGGTTTTATCCTGTATGGGACTTTCTGGACTTCCTGGACTTGATTAACTATTTCCTTTCCCATATTAGGGAAGTTTTCAACTATAATCTCTTCAAATATTTTCTCAGTCCCTTTGTTTTACTCTTCTTGTTCTGGGACCCCTATAATTAGAATATTGGTGCATTTAGTGTTGTCCCAAAAGTCTCTGAGACTGTCCTCAATTCTTTTCATTGTTTTTTCTTTATTCTGCTCTGTGGTAGTTATTTCCACTATTTTATCTTCCAGGTCACTTTTTCGTTTTTCTGCCTCAGTTATTCTGCCATTGTTTCCTTCTAGAAAATTTTAAATTTCATTTATTGTGTTATTCATCACTGTTTGTTTGCTCTTTAGTTCTTTTAGGTCCTTGTTACATGTTTCTTGTAGTTTCTCCATTCTATTTCCAAGATTTTGGGTATCTTTACTATCATTACTCTGAATTCTTTTTCAGGTAGACTGCCTATTTCCTCTTCATTTGTTTGGGCTTGTGGTTTTTTACCTTGCTCCTTCATCTGTTGTGTCTTTCTCTGTCTTCTCCTTTTGCTTAACTGACTGTGTTTGGGGTCTCCTTTTCACAGGCTGCGCATTCCATAGTTCCCGCTGGTTTTGGTGTGTTCCCACAGTGGCAAATGTTGGTTCAGTGGTTTGTGTAGGCTTCCTCATAGAGCAGACTGGTGCCTGTGTTCTTGGGTATGAGCCTGGATCTTGTCTTTCTGGTGGGAAGGACCATGTCCAGTGGTGTGTTTTGGGGTGTCTGTGACCTTCTTATGATTTTAGGCAGCCTCTCTGCTAATGCATGGGGAGGCATTCCTCTCTTGCTAGTTTTTTAGCATAGGGTGTCCAGCACTGTAGCTTGCTGGTCATTGAGTGGAGCTGGGTCTTAGAGTTGAGATGGAGATATCTCGGAGAGCTTTCACCATTTGATATTACGTGGATCCAGGAGGTCTCTGGGGGACCAATGTCCTAAACTTGTCTCTCACACCTCAGAAGAACAGGCCTGACACCTCGCCGGAGCACCAAGACCCTGTCAGCCACACAGCTTTTCCTCCTGGTGTCTCCTGGGTCATCAGGACCCCAGCTCCTGTCAGCATGGACACAGCCCCGTGTTGTCCTGAAGCCCAAACCCCAGTGAGTCCTAAGAAGACTCCACTCCTGTCAGCAGAGACAGTGACCCTGGCATCCCAGCCCAAGCTCTGGCAGTGCCTGAGACAGAACTTCTTCAGTGGCGCGCAGAGCCAAGCATGGTATTATCTTTAAAAGGGCAAATTCTATAACTTAAAAAAGTGACCCTATGAGTGCATTACATATAAATGTTAGCTAATATTTGCCAAAATATCTAACACACTCCCTAGAATTATAGAAAGCAATTGTTAAAGTTGTTTCCACATGCTACTTTTTTTTAGTGAAGAAAATCTAGTAAAATGTATTTCTTTCATTTAATTTTCTATTAAAATATTGTCAAAGTTTAGGAAAGTGCATGTGCTATGACTGTCAGCAAATGTCACAGTGAAATCAAATCATTTTAGAGAGACTGGAGCCAAAGCTTTGTCATATTCTATTCTGAACTTTGGTAGAAAAGAGGTTTTCAGCAGG